>NC_142380.1:19042500-19142500 GCF_059441005.1 Hippichthys cyanospilos
TGGTTGTGTTATTTGTTTTGCCTCCCTCTTGAAGTGTTTTTTTTTTAGGTAATCAGTCTTATTTTCTGTTGGCGTCAAACTCCCTCCGCTGCAGTGCGCCACTACAATGCTGGTTTCCTATTGGTCGGCGTCTCGACTCCCTAAGATGCTGGTCTACTATTGGTCCGTGTGATGGTGTCATGAAGATGCTGGTCTGCTAATGGTCGGCGCATGGGGTCATAAAGATAGCTGCCTAAAGACTTGATCTCGTGTGAGAGTGCTTTCAATATAGTATTTATTATGCATTTTAGAGCTTAATTCAACCTTGAATTGGTTATCTATGAGTCCCAAGATTGCTAGTGATGTTAAAGAGAGAATTAAGAAGATGATTTTTATGGTAAAGGAAGCTGGAGATAATCAAGAAATACCAAGAAAATTAAGATAGCCTAGACTAGGTTGCTCTTACTATACTATATTGATACCAATTTTTAATATGTATATACGATTTTTATGGTTTTACACGCATTAGCTAATTAATATGGGATTGGATTGCCCGCAATACGGCGAATTCAATTTACGATCCCAACCACGGAATGGATTAATCTCTTAAACCGGGGGCCCATTGTATACTTAAAACAAAAGAAAATTTAAATTGATGAAAAAATTAATGGATCATTTTTACAGGCCACAGTCATTTTCTTTCATTTGCACAATTTGTTTTTTACATGTATATTTTTTATTAATTAATTAATTTTGTTTAAAAGAAACCACTGTATACTTAAGATACATAGAAGAAAAATACCTGAAATCCTCAGACCCTGCAGAACAGATATATTGGTCCAAGTAATTCCATTTATATTCCTCTGGTCTTTCATGGCCAAACTCAACCCAACAGGACACAAACTGAGCATCCAAATGTGGAGGACACAGGCTGTAGCTGTACTGGATATGACGTGACTCAAATGGGTATCTAAAACACAAAAGTCAATTTTTTATACATACATACATATACACACACACACACACACATATACATATATATATATATATATATATATATATATATATATATATATATATATACATACATATACACACACACACACATATACATATATATATATATATATATATATATATATATATATATATATATATATATATATATATATATATACACACACACACACACACACACACACACACACACACACACAGTAAAACCTCCGCTGACGAACGCTGAAGCTCACAAACTTTGCGCCTCAAGAACATTAAATTCGCAAGCATATACAGTGGGCCCCCGGTTTACGAACTCCCTCTTTTACAAACTTTTCGACTTACGAGCGTGGACCGCGGCGTTTTTTGTCCCCCTCTTACGCACAAACCTTTCATCTTACGAACAATTCGACATGCCGGTCAATGTGTTTGTTCAATTATTTTCGCTTTGCTGCATCAACGAAATCAAATGTTCACGCTTGTCATGGTTACGCTGAACGCTATGGCTCTTACAATGTCACAATCACTGTCTCAGTCACGGTGTCAGTCACGGAGTCAGTCAAGGAGATGCCGATATACTATTGGTCGATTAAGGTCACAGTCCCGGTCTCACTCACGGAGATGCAGATATGCTATTGGCCGGCGTCACGTCAATCACAGAAATGCCGATATGCTATTGGCCGAACGCCTTGATCTAGCTTGATGGGACAGCTGGTCGGGATGGAAGGAAGGAGAGAAAATGAGTGAAAAACGGAAGGAAGGAATGTTGTGAAGACTTTGCAAACTTTATCTGTTAGACATGGCTTCTAAAATTGCAAGTGGCGGTAAAGGAAGAAGTAAGAGGATGATGACAATAGAAACCAAGCAGGAGATAATAAAAAAATACGAAGGAGGCGCACGCATAGTTAACCTTGCTCGTGAGTATGGCCGTAACCGCTCGGCAATCTGCTAAGGGCAAGACTTTCCTTGCCGGGGGACGGACCTCGGTCGACAACAAAATGGAGGGGCTTCATCTATCATAGATTAAAGAGAAGGAAATCGCCGGTGATATGTTCTAGTTTGAGAAAAGTTCTTGTTCACGAAAATAATTCAATAAATTCTGCGGGTTGGTCTCTGCTCCCCTCCCCCTCCACCCAGTTCAAGTCACGTCGCCCCAAAGGTAAATGTCATTTTTCCTTGGTATATTTATGTTATTTAATTTAACTGTACAGTAGATTATGTTACTAATTTTTAATATGTGTATAAAGTCGTGAGGTTTTTACCTAAGGTTTTTGCACGTGTTGCATGTATTCACTAATTAACATAGATTTGGATTGCCCGTCATACGAATTCGAGTTTACGAGCCTAGCCGCTGAACGGATTAAGGTCGTAACACGGGGGCCCACTTTGTGTGTGTGTATATATATACAGTATGAGCGAGAGAGACAGAGAGAGAGAGAGAGAGAAAGAGGCAGATATTGTACCAAATATTTGTCAGTTAACTCACTTTGGCAAGTATCGAGTAACAGTGATGATCTTGTCTTTGAGGCAAACTTTATGGAAGGTCCTACCCATGCTGAGCCAATAAATGGTCTCTTCTTCCTCTCCTCGACGCATTGAGATCAAACCTGATTTAAAAAAAAGAAGAAAAACAATTATTTGTCTTTTTCACAATACAGCATATAAAACATTGTTTAAAAGAAATGAAGACTCAAATTATTGCAACTGTCTTCACACTATGACAGTGTTCTCTCTCCAATCTGGACTTCACTCTGCAAATTCAGTTTCACTTTTTTTTTTTTTTACAAAATTTGTTGACTGTCATATAGTGATAAGACCATAAATGCAGTGTTTATGTCACATTACGTCAATGCTGTACGGCAGGACATAAAGAAGGAAAAATGAAATGCTTCAGAATCTCTTGTAATTTATCAAATACAGTGAAACCCCGAGATATGGTCGCTTCTGTACGTTTTTTCCTCTTCATATGATGAAAATTACTTAGCATATAAAAGAATACAAAACGAAATAAAACAAAGATAGATTCTACTCCTCATTAATATGGCTGCTCAGCTATTATTGCACTTCTCTGGAACACATTCAATAGCTTACTGCAGACAACTTGAACGAAGAAACTGTTCGTATCATAAATCGTATTGTTGTTCGTTCCGTGGCCGTAGTGAGGGGACACATTTAAAAACAACATATCAATATACCGGTGTACAATAACTTCCTCTCATGCCTCGCAAGTGCCTCCTCCACATTTTTCTCTCTCTCTTGCTCTCGTCACACTATACACGCAGTGCAATTGTAACATTTAATGTGGTGATTTTGAAGCACTTGGAATGATTTATAAGTAAAACACGATTCATGACAAAAATCATTATACAAAAGCCACTCCGGAGCGGAGAGATATAAAAAATTAAATACAGCATTACGAGAAAAGGTCATTCCAAAATATACACTATATTGGAAAATGAATGTTGTATTATGTTGTAGAATGTTGTCACTTCGTATTGCAATATATGGATAATATCGCCCAGCCAAAGTGCTCATCTATGCAGATACAGTGATCCCTCCTACTTTGCGGTCTCAGATATCGCGGTCTCAGTACTTCGCGTTTTTTTCTAGGAAAAATAAAAAATATTTCCAAATAAAAAATCATTTAAAAAATGTGCAAAAATGTACAAAAATTGAATATTAGTTAATTACTATGTTAAGAATTCTTCAAGCGTTAGAGTTCGTGACATTTTTTATCCCTTTTTGAAATGCATGCTTTTAATTTGTCGGGTCGCGTTGCATTTCCGTTTCCTGAATTACGTTCTGCGTGCGTCATTCGGCTCGTTACGGTGACGTAGTGAATGACAACGTAAGCTCATATTTATAGTTTATTATCATTTATGTTGATAATAAATAGTAGTTGTTATGCACACAACTGCCTATGTTTAGTAAGCGATGAGTGTTTATCCTGTTTATGTGTTCGTTTGTGTAGAGGTTGCACTTTATAGTTAGTTATTAGTTGTTGCTAACCCGCTAATGTCGGCTAAAAATGCAGTAATTTCATAGATTAAAGTGTTTATATGTTAGTTGACAGACTTTAACATTGTTGTTGATTTACAGATTCAACAGATACTACATGATACACCATACATGAGCCAAAATAAATGTGAAATTCAACGTGATGACTTGCGTGCTCTTTTACCGGAGTCTTGGTGCAGATAACCAGTCCTGAGAGCAAATTCTCAACAAACTAAGTAATATTAGTTATTTAATGAATATACAATAATGTTAATAAGGATAACGTAATGTTAAATAATAGGAGAAAGGAAATAAAATAGGCAAAATAATACAAAAAAAAAGGATTGTTTATGGTTACTGCGGCTATATTGGGGCGTGCATAGAAATCTAGGAACTGATACCCTTCTTCGCGAGTTTCAGACTTCGCGGGGGGTTGACAGCCCCCATTAACCGCGAAGTAGGGGGGGATCACTGTACCACCATTTTAATACTTTTCTGTGGACCTCTTGTAATACCGGTCGTGGAACAACACTAGTGATGACATAAATCAAGAGGAAGACCCGTTGTCTCCTAACCATGACGTTGTGGATATAATCTCAGCCATTGTGACCATGGTGAAATATCCTTGAGCAAGATACTGAACTCAGGTAGCGCCGTCATCAGTGGGTGAATGAGAAGTCATTGTGAACCGTCTTCGGTGCCTTCTAAGTGTTGGACCAAAGACCATTTGTATTTACCTCTGGTGTATAAAGGACTACTGCCAAGTGTAGCAGCTACAGAGGGCTCACGTCTCCTCTTGTTAGATTGGACTATTATCTGGTAGCCCTGCATCAACCTTTGACAAACAAATTCTTCAAACACTTGAGTAGCACTTATCCCCAGTAATTCATCTACTCCCCTAAAAAGAAATGAGACATGATAAATCACATGAGACAAACAAACCAAATTCACAGTACAGTGAACCCCAGTCTACGAGATCCCTGCCTTACGTTTTTTTCACCTTACAACGTGATCTGCGACATCTTTTCGTTCCCTCTTTACAGTATTTTTTTCCCCCGTTACGAAAAAAAAACAGCTGTCATGATGGGGTTGGCTGTATTTGCATTGTTTTGTCTCCATGTTCAGGTGTTTTTAGGTAATTTCTCTTATTTTCTGGTTGCGTCAAACTGCCTGCGCTGCAACGCGTCACTCAGATGCTGGTCTGCTATTGGTCTGCGTCAAGACTCCTTAAGATACTGGTCTGCTATTCGTCGGCGTCACTGTCAAAAAGGCGGCATGCTACGGACTGGAACGCGTCTAAGTCCTTAAAATAACTATTTATTGTGCATTTTACTGCTTAATTCAAACTTGAGTGGGTGAGCCATGGGTCCCAGGATTCCTAGGGATGTTGGAAAGAGAAGTAAGAATATGATTTATATGGAAACGAAGCTGGAGCTAGTCAAGAAATACAAAGAAGGATAAGGTAGCCTTAGGCATAACAAGCTCATCACATGAAGGTAAACAAATCCATTCTATATTTTTTCCGTTCTGTATTTTTTTATTTCTTTTTATTTCTTTTTTAATTGTATACACGTATATTATATACACATAGCACTTACTATACTATTTTGATACCATTTTTTAATATGTATATACAATTTGGATGTTTTTACCTGGGGTTTTACATGCATTAGCGAATTAACCGTAAATCCGTAATCACCGTAATCGTAAACCGTAATCGTAAACCGGAGGTCCACTGTATATATATAAAACCCTAACCCTATATATATATATATATATATATATATATATATATATATATATATATATATATTATATATATATATATATATATGTTTGCTTTCATTCATATGAATAGTGACCGTTAAGTGGGGTCAAAGTAAATGCAGACAAACCTCTCCAGATCACTGTGTGGCAATAAGTCATAGCATCCTTCAGTGTAATCACTTTGTAGTATTTGCCGGTCAGGGAAGTAGTCAGTGGTAAGTGGCAAGCATGCTGGTGTGGTCAGAGATTTCCAGTCAACTCCCACTGCACAGCAGAAGCTTGCAACTGTCGGAGATACAGAGGGTACCAATCTAATTATATTACAAACAATAAATCCATCGAGCTGGTTCAGACCGGTTAAATGGGTTGGTGGGTCAGTCAAATCTGATAACATCAAATTAGATCAACAAATAAATGAATTCAGTTAGACAAAAAAATAATGAAAACTTAGGTAAATAAACCTATATAAGTTCAATAAAAGTTAAATATGGAAGCTTAGCCTTTTTTGATTAATGAAAGCTGCATTCAAGAGCTCTGCAAGAACTCTTAATATTTTTGGTTGTTTTTGTTGTGTGATATTTGTTTTTATGAAACCGTGTGAACTGTTGTTGGCATTTTGGCTGTGACATGTCGGTGAAAAGTTGTCTGTGCTGGGATGTTGTGCCTTCTCAATTGTGTCTGTATCAGCACTGATTTCAATAGTCAGAAAAACTCCTTGGTGGGGTGGTGGATGAGATCTGCCCAGAATTTCTAAAGGCTCTGGATGTTGTAGGGCTGCCATGGTTGACACGCCTCTACAAAATTGCATGGACAACAGGGACAATGCCCCTGGATTGAAGACTGGGGTGGTGGTCTCTTGGAATAATAGTTCATATAAACATATATAATTGTAAATATAGTGACTATAAATTTGCTACAAAATATAACCACTTACAAAGAAGAAATACTATGCTGTGAGAATGAGTACACTGCTTGTGGAGAATAACTCTTTTGTTATTGCTTTGTCTCAAATAGGAGGACGGACGCTCAAGCCTGCCAGCTGGGGCGTTGCTGCAGCTGTGATTTTCAAAATATCTTACAAATATTTTGCAGAATGTCTTGCTACGCATAATATTTTTATCATACATGTATTAGTTTTCTACCCACATGCTCACACATTGGAAGACAAGTACACTAGGTTCCGGCTATAGTCTTTTCCCCTGAGCACTTTTGCCCCTTTGAGGGCCGGAATCTTCATGTAGTTAGCGGCCTCCGTATCAAATAAAGAAAGAGGGCTTGGAAAAGCCGGCAGAGCACAGTAGAATTGACCTTGGCCAGTTCCTCTTCGCTCCCCTCATGCATGACCTGGAAAAAGATTGCCTTTTCTCCTTTTTGTGTAGTTTCTTACAAATGTCTAACAAATGAACCTGACATGGTCTTTCTTTTTTAAGAAGGGAGACTCGAGGGTGTGTTCCAACTATAGATGGATCACACTCCTCATCCTCCCTGGTAAGGTCTATTCAGGGGTGCTGGAGAGCAAGGTCCATCAGGATGTCAAACCTCGAATTCAAGAGGAGCAGAGTGGCTTCCGTCCTTGCCACGGAACAGTGGACCTGCTCTACATCGTTGGCAGATCCTCGAGGTTGCATGGGAGTTCACCCAACTAAGGTGTTTTGTGGACTAGGAAAAGGCGTTTGACTGTGTCCCTTGGGAAGTCCTGTGAGGGGTGCTTCAGGAGTATGGGGTATCAAATCCCCGATACAGGCTGTTTGGTCCCAATACAAAAGAGGTTTGGCAATGCAGTAAATCAAATTATTTTTGTGTGAAGGTTGGACTACGCCAAGGCTCCATTCTATCACCAATTCTGTAGGACCCCTATAAGAAGGGGGAAAAAAAAAAAAAACTTACTTGACATGTACTCCAAAAAATACTTGCCGCTTTTCTTGGTCATTCCCGCTTGCCACCAGGTGCTGGTGCTTGGAGCACGTGAATGGCAGGGCCAACTGAGAGAAGCGGCAAGTGGGGAATAGCCCAGCACCAGCACCCGGTGGAGAGCAGGGCGGACTGAGAAAAGTAGCAAGCGGGAAATTTCTCTGCCATGTGCGGGTGGAACCACATGGAACAGCATGTAATATACATTAAAACACAAGGTATATATAATGAACAACTGAGGGAAAGCATAAATTAAATATATATATATATATATATATATATATATATATATATATATATATATATATATATATATATATATATATATATATATATATATATATATATATATTTTGCACTTAAAATGTTATGACTTTTTTTGTTTTTTAACAAAGCACTATGTGTTCATTATGAAATGTTTTTGGGTATGCTTACCACCACTGCTGCCAGGACTTTGAGTGCAATCATCCATTGTTCCAATAATGGAAAGGGCATTCTCATCTACTTGTGGGTAGCTCATTTGCCTGAAACAGAAGGGGTTTAGAGTTGTCATTTCTTTTTTCCACGGTGCTGAAATTTTCTGTGCTTAAATTTCTTGCTAGCACAAACGGATTAGGATTTATAGCTATTTGAAAAGCCTGTCATTTCCAGTCGGCCACGACACACACTGGGTTACTACAGTAAACAAGTTAGCTAACGCTTGCATGCTGTGGATAAACACTTTTTTGTCAGCTTCTTCTTCTTCTGCATCCTTAGATGGATAATTTTTTGCATGCTAATTAACAACATTTGATAATGTGTGGATGAACACATCACTGATGGAATTTTACAAAGAGTTTACTATCAAGTGACGTAAAACCCTCGGGGGAGCACGAGAGAGAGAATCTGAGATGTACCTAACTCATTGACAAAGAAGGCTTCCACCCATGGGGGAAAAGGGGTGACATTCTGGTGTACCTAATCAATTGTCCAATATGGCTGCACCCAGGGGGAACAAGCATATTCTTATTTTACACACACAAGCTGACACATGCGCACACTTGTGCCACCCCCCCACACACATAGATATAACTAAACTTTGGCAAACAATATCATGATTATATTTTTGACGTGAAAAATGAAATAAGAGAATCCTGAGTCTCACAGACTGTGATAAACATGAAATGGCCACCAACCATTCTGAATTACTTTGCATCTTAAAACAGCTGATTATTTGCATTATGCAATTTAATGTATGCTAAGTATAGCTAACCTTCCTGTGGCCTCCTGATACACGAGTTCCAACAGATCAGTTGAGATGTTGGCATGATCAAAGTTGTCTTGCAACTCTGCAATGTTTTGCCTGGTCTGGTGATGGAATTGAATAGATTCTCCAAAAGGATCTATGGAACAAAATACGATTTTTAGACAAAAGATGTACACAAAAAATTTGTACACTCCTGTAGAAATGTCTGGATTTTTAAAACACTTTATCGGCCTGCTTCGAAAATAACCACTATTTGTACTCTCTCCCCATCAGAGGCCAAGATTCTCAATTTATGACAATCTTTCCTCTCCCTCCTATCACGTTGCCTTAAGACTGTTGGTTGGACTAGATTGGCAGCTCAAGAGCACTCTTTTACACCCCCCCCCCCCCCCTCCCACACACACACACACACACAAACAGACTTAAAATCATACACAACCCCACTTTCAACGTCACCACTGGTCCGAATCTCCACCCATGTGAAGTGCATATGCTGTGAAAGTGCTATTACTTGCTGCTACAAGCTAGTCGTACCATGTCCTCCCACCACCACACCTACTCCTCAAACTTTTTTTTTTTTAATCTCAACCATTTTTCCTCATGTAACTAGTTCCATGCTGTTAGCAGTGCTCGTTTGCCTGCGTTCAATGGACATAACGTGTTTGTAGGGGTGTTGCTTAACAATTGCTTCACACGAGGCAAAAGAAGCCTGCAGTGGGGGGAATGGTCTCGTGACACTTACTCTTTGGCTGCCTAAATCAATCACATTCTCACGTTCACTTCCTGGTTTATCCTCTTGATGTGACTTACTCTTTGTCTGCCTTTGCCAATTGCTACTTTGATGGTACGTTCAAGGAGCATTATATTGTTCGAGGTAGGACGCAAGCAGTCTATCAAGCTGAAGTAAGGGTCAAGAAGTCAAACCAATCGAACTCTTCACCCGTCCAAACAATCTAAGTCGACTGTCTGGGAGGTTTTAGGCTTTCAAAAATGAGCAAGAGAGACTGACAGACAGAACAAGGCTATTAAGGAGGAAATACACCAGGGGTGGGCAACTCTGGCCCTCGAAGGCCGGTGTCCTGCATGTTTTCCAGTTTTCTCTCTCAAACACACCTGATTCAAAGAATTAGGATTTTTTTCAAGGTCAAACAGGCCTTGTTGATGAGCGAACGGTTTAAATCAGGGGCGTTGGGGAGAAAAAAAAACTGGAAACATGCAGGACACCTCATTAAAGGTGGCAGTTTGGCGCAAGTGTGGCGTTTTGTTGACCACGGTCGTGTTTGCTGAGTTTTTTTTCGTCCTTTATGTTTTATTTCCGACATTCTTCTGACATTCCTGTCCTTCACTATCTGGTACTTTACTGGGTGTTCTTGACATAGAGGGCTCCTGTTGTGAGGCCCAAAGTTTCGCTTTGTGCGGCATTGCTCTGCAACACCTCCACAATATCTCGAACCCGAGACACACTATTGGCCACAGTTGTTTTCTGTCCTCAAATTTCAGCACTATACAGAAATGGCTCCTCTTACATCTCCGTCCTCTCATGATTGCCCTAGCTCCAAGATATGCCCCAAGATATGTGAACTGGAGAAAAGAATATCCACCCTCCATGAGATTCAGACGCTTTATGGCCAACCTGTTCCCGAGCCCAGCATTCCTTCTCCCACCTGCAGTGAGGCTGGAGTTGCTCCAACGAGCCTGCCTGGTGATATCACTCGACATTCAGTTCCTGATGCACCTCTGCTAGCGATCCCCCCGGATGACATCTGGGCAAAACTCGGAGCTAAGCCTAAAGCTTCTGCTAGTTCCACTCCTTCCTACTTGGAACTCTGGACTTGAGTGGGAGCCAAAAAATGGATACCTCCCTCATGTACTTACGCCCCGCCACTTTAATGTTCAGATTAAAAACAAATATGACGTTCTCAGCGTAATTGGTTTACCCCCGTTGGATGCCGGGTAACAGGCTCCCCCTGTGATTAATCGATAATAGCCCTGCACTAAGTCTCGCAGGTAATCCCAACCTGTGTTTACACCTGCTCCGCATAAGTTTCACAACTCATCAAATATACCGCCTCCCAAAATATACCTACCACTACAGCAAAAAATAACAACACAGGTTTCTCCACCAGCGCACACACCACTGCACAAGTCAACCTGGGTGTCTGTCAGAGAAATCTCTAAAAGAGGACAAGCCTAGCTGCTAAGCAGCAAAAGAGTAACTCAGGCCAGCCAAGGTTGACTTTTCTCCGCATAGGCAAAGGGAAAAGCTTGGGTACATTCTCATGCGTTGCCAACAGCATTTTTGTCGCTCAAGCGTCCCCGCCACAAGACATAACAAAAAAAACAGCCGTGCGCCACCAACATCTGGGCCAAGGTCCCAGCTCACACTTTCCTGTGTCAACAGCTCTATCTAAGGACTGGGTCGAGATGAACTAGGACTGCATAGATGGATAGTAATGCACGCTATTCTAGACAAGAAATAAGCAGATAATGACAACCTAATACAGTGGGCCCCCAGTTTACGAACCCGTTTTACGTATTTTTTCTCTTACGACGTGGACCGCGGCGTTTTTTTGTCCCCCTCTTACGCACGAATCTTTTGTCCTACGAACCATCCAATATGCCGGTCAGTGTGTTCACACTATTTTTTTCGCTTTGCTACAACAACAAAAACAACTTTTCTTGCATGTCAGGAAAATGCCGATATGCTATTGGTCGATTAATGCAGTCACAGTCAGGGTCTTAGTCATGGTCTCAGTCACGGAGATGCCGATATGCTATTGGTCGATTAAGGTCACAGTCACGGTCTCAAGTCACGGAGACGCGGATATGCTATTGGCCGGCATCCATCAATCACAGAAATTCCAATATGCTATTGGGCGAACGCCCTCATCTAGCCTGATGGCACGAGCTGGTCGGTGTGTTGTGAAGACTTTGCAAACTTTATCTGTTGACATGGCTTCTAAAATTGCAAGTGGTGGTAAAGGAAGAAGTAAGAGGATGATGACAATAGAAACAAAGCAGGAGATAATAAAAAAAATACGATGGAGGCGCACGCATAGTTAACCTTGCTCGTGAGTATGGCCGTAACTGCTCGGCAATCGGTACAATTCTCAATAACAAGGAAGCTATGAAAGCAAGCAAGTCTTCTAAGGGCAAGACTTTCCTTGTCAGGGGACGGACCTCGGTCAACAACAAAATGGAGAGGCTTCTTCTATTACGGATTAAAGAGAAGGAAATCGCCGGTGATATGTTCTGGTTTGAGAAAGGTTCTCGTTTAAGAAAATAAATAAATAAATTCTGCGGGTTCGTCTCTGCTCCCTTCCTCCTCCACCAGCTCAAGTCATGTCGCCCCAATGGTAGAAGTCATTTTTCCTTTGTATATTTGTGTTATTTAATTTAACTGTACAGTAGATTGTGTTACTAACTTTTAATATGTGTATAAAGTCGTGATGTTTTTACCTAAGGTTTTTGCACGCGTTGCACGCATTCACTAATTAACATAGGTTTGGAGTGCCCGTCTTACGGCCATTTCGAGTTACGAGCAGAGCCGCTGAACGGATTAAGGTCGTAACAAGGGGGCCCACTGAATATGATTCCCTTCACAGTGTCCTCTGTGCATCACCACTCTAAAATACCCCCTCCCCACTCCAAAATGTCGCCCCCCCTGGATAGGATCAGGAATTAATACATCAGAGGGACAGCACATATTAAGAGATTTTGGAAATAAAATCAGAGGCCAGACTGAGATGGTTGGGCTTATGAGAGATAGTGAAGATATAGGAAAAAGGATGCTGAATTTTTAATTTTCAGGCGTGTCTCGAGGAAGACCAAGGAGGAGTTTTATAGATCTAGTGAAAAAGGAGATGAATGAAGGTAGTTGGAGTGAGAGAAGAGGATGCAGGAGAAAGAGTTAGATGGAAGTAACTCATTCCTTGTGGTGACCTTTGAAGGGAAAAACCAAAAGGAGAAGAAGAAGATTACACACTGTCAAAGGGAGTTGACATTTGACAGTAACTTGACAAAAGAATTATTTTGTTATGCAATAATGTATACATTTGTATAAATCAACTCAAGAAGCAAAAATTATAAACAAATACAATTTAGATAAACCAATTAAACATGTAATGGCGTGTCATAACTGCCGCAACACAACAATTGAGTGGGGCTTGCTACTAAATTATAATACTATTCAAAAATCTTCAAGGGCAGCCAGTGATGTAGGCTCGGAAGAGTCAAGGGTGGCGTGGTGCAAGGGAGTAGCTGGGTCGAGGATGTGGACAAAATTTATGGCTGGCATAAGAACGGAGAGCTTGTCCACAAAGAAATTAAGAGCTCACCAACAGGGAACGTGTGCATCCAGCGCCTGCGATTCGACGTCAGCTTTGCTGGCATCCTGGTTGGCCTGAAGGGATTTATAAGTGCTCTTTGTGGTGCATGACCTCCTGACTGCATGTACTGGGTGGACTCAGCACTTCCCACTGTAAACCTAGCGGGGGCACTTGAGTCTCGTTGAGAGTCCATTGTCTTCTCAAATAACTCTGAACATTAAATGTTGAATGGGAAAGAAGTTGTGGGTTATTTTTTTTTTTTCTCAATACAGTATATAGTATGGAAACCTACCTTTGGCCCCTGTGTATCCTAGAGAGCTACTGACTTCATAAACCATAGAGGGCATCCGGGGTATTGGAAACATGTTGGATACCGGCCCCAGACTATCATCAGATGCCAGGCTATGATGTTCATCAGCACCAACAAAACACAGTGAAGGAGATGTGCCCATGCTGATTGCAACATCGACTGAGCCAGAACTTTTCTTTCCACTTTTCTCTTTACCCCGACCCATCCTGCACGAAAGAGTGACAGTATCTATGGCAGACATTGATGCGAGTGTTAAATCGAAATTGACAACTATTATTTAGGTGCAACAAACAACACACCTGCAATTGAGATTTCTCTGAATCACTGAAGGACCGGGGAGTTTGAAAACCTGAGAGTCATATGCATCATAGTCCACCTGTATTGGCAGGCCATTCTCATACTCCTTTTGTATACATAAAGCTACAACAATTTATCAAATGAGAGCTTGAGCGCAATAAACAGAAACAAAGAAAATTGATGCAGGTTTACTACTTACTTCGTTCAGTGCCTTTCTTTATTTTTTCACAATGACGCTAAAAGAAAAACAATTATTTTTATTTTTTTTCCCACAATTTCACCAAACAAATCACTGAAGTTCAGTATAGGAAAATATTTCACCTTGAGACCAGCAAGTTTAATTCGGGGAATGAATGTGTTACAATAATTCTGGCTTTTGGAGGTGTAGAAGCTAAAAACAGGACATACAAAAATTTATAAGCAAGAGTTTTGTTTTAAAAACAAAAGTTTAAAAACAGTTTAATGAAATTATCAAACTATTCTCTTGCCTGTGGTTTATCCAGTGAGGCAGATTGTAGTCATTCCCCACACAAGAGTCAGTTGTGGATTTATTGTGCAACTGTAGTGTAAATGGGGAACTCATCATTAATAAATATATATCGATGTTATGCAGTTAGTGATTTAGAGTTTTTTGTTTTACCTGAAAGAGTGGCACCGCATGCAATGGCTGTTCTCCCAGACACACCAAGTCTACACCAATACCTACAGTATAGTTTTTTATATATATATATATATATATATATATATATATATATATATATATATATATATATATATATATATATATATATATATATAAATATACACACACACACACACACACACACACACACAGTATATCTTAGTACAAACAAGAGCAATAGGAGACATTAAAAACAGCACAATAGATTTCAATGATATGTGTAGAGATGTATGAAGTAACGAACTCAACATGTACACATGTGATACACTCATCATAAAGCAACAATAAGAAACTTTTCAAATTGCATAAAATGTTTTCCTAACTATTTTGATGAAACATTGACACAAATAGTTGAATGGTCCTTTTTTAATGGTGTGTGGGGTCCTGTACAGCTTTTACTGCCACTTTGACTGCCAATTTGAGGAGGGGAACAGGAACTTGAAAAAAAAAATCTTCATTCTTGTTTTAGGCATCTGTTATCATAATTTTAAATGTGGCAGAATGGTTAAAATATGCGTTGAGCCTTTTTTGTTTTTTTGTTTTGCACATACCGTTGTCAATCATCCGTTGTTTGGTCAGAATCATTAGCAGACGGTCAACTTCAAACACCCCCACACCTGGCGTGATGACTACTGACATCTGACCAGTCCGGTCAAAGTTACGATTGATATAATGCTTGTCAAACACTGGAAGAAAATGGGAGGATATCAGATTTTGTAGATGCCAAAGCCGTAAAACGTACATTTTTAGTTAAAAAATATCAACTGAAAAAAATCCCTTCAAGAGTCAATCATCATCATAATCCCACATTAACTGAAATAAACTGCCACGTTACACATGTTAAGACATTGAAATTGTACTTATTAAATCTTGGCTCAAGCACCAACTGTGGTAGCCAAAAGAGCCACAGGCCACTGTATCCTAGTTTTATTGTGAGCAATGATTAATTGAGCAGGACAGGGATATAGGGATGGGACGAGACGCAAACCCCACAAAACCAGATGTCCCAGAAGAAGGAGTCTACGAGATCAAGTCAAGATATTTGCAAAATTTGTAGTCTTATAAAAATAATGCATAACATAAATGTTAGTTTTTAAAATGTTTTATTTTTACGGTGCAGACTGCAGCAAAATTAACAATCTATAAAAGAAGAGTCAAGAGTCTAATACTGAATAGTTAGCAAAATTCATACAGCTCATGTTCGCTGCTGTTTTTGTTTTGTTTTTTGCATCATTTACAAACCATCTTTGCCATATCTGCCAATATTTTACCATTCTTTTCTTCAACTGGAAAATCAAAAATATTGATACAGGTTATTTTCAATTAATTGGAGCATCTTATTGGTCCTGTGGGGCTGAAGATATGGTGACTGGATATTGATTACATTAATATTTGTTTTTATTTACCTTGGTGAAAAACAAATAAAAGCAAAAGTGACCAAATATCACATTTCCACTTAATTATGAATGACCAACTTATCTATTTTTTTAATTAACATTTTTTTAAGATATTCTGAGTCGGCCTGGTTTGTGCAAAGGTTTGTTCAAAAGTACAAAAGGCAACTTGTCAGGCTGTCAGTATCAAAACTTGAGGTCAAACTACTGCTCTCACCAGCCAATAGAGCACTCAAGCACACCAACTGATAGCCAGCAGTTAATGGTTTAGTTTATGGTAAAGGGTGCATTGAACATTGAACACAATAAATTGCCAGCATAATTAAGTTGTTGGGTTTTTTTTTTGTTTGTTTTTTTTTTTTTTTTACATTCTGAGTTGGCAACTGAATGTGATTATAGGACAAAGTTGAGCGACTTGTAACTGTGACTTGTGACTCACAACTTGTGACTCTCCTGCCACAATATATTTTCCAGTGTCGAGTCAACCGTTGTCACAGTATTGCTTTTTGGTAACATCCTAATCTTGGCATCCTAATCTCGTTGGAAAATCATGTCCCATCCCTATTATTCATCAGTTTTCCTAAATTATATGACAAATCTCATACATATCTTTATGTATATATTTATACATATATAAATACATATCTCTAGTAATGAAAGGTAAGGGAGAACTACTTGTCAGGGTTGGAGAAGCGATCACTATGAGGACCCTATTGTTTCTGTAGAGATTGTAAGGGCACATGCAGTGACCGCTGCAAGGTCCTTATTGTTTCTGTAGAAATTACTACAACTGATGGAGGCTGCTGCTTCAGATGCCAAAGACTGATGAGTGCTTTTGTTTTCATCAACACCAATTTATAGTGGATAAAATCCAAGAAAATGAATATAACGTTAGTTATTTTATCCGCAAAAACATCGCTTACTTGTTCAACAAGTGCATGCATGCTGCTCCTGATTTTTTTGACAGCACAGAAAAGCGCTTTCTTGTTGAAATGTAATCCATTTTTCAGCTCAAATTTGGATCTTTTCCGCTTTAACACGGTTCCAGTATGTGAACAGTTAAATCAATAGCCGATCGCCAGAGACCCCCTTTAATGCACTACCTTGGTTATCTTATAATGGTCAACTGTGTAACCGATAACCATACAATGCAGCCACCTTTCTGTGATGTATTTACGTTCTGAATTAATAGGGTCAGGCAAAAAAGTAGTGCTTGCCTTAGTGTTTCCTACTGGGGCACCCATACGCTTTGCATTGCACATCTTTAGCATTCATAGACTGAAATCCAGTGCAAGCTGTTGCAGCCTGCTATGGCTAATGGCATCCAGACTTGCCTATTACCGACGCTACGTCACGGCTCAGCTTCCGGGAACACAACCAAAAGCCAACAGAAAGTTTCGTAGGCACTTATAAACTTCCTCTAATAAAGCCAGTGGAAGCAAAATACATTTGGATTACCATATTTCCTGATGAACCATAAATATTTTTCCTTCTGAGCTCTTGGGGAATACCAGAAGAAAGCAAGAAGAAAACGTTTTTTTTTTTTTAATTTGTTTTCATGGCAAGACGACACAAATTTGAAATTATGTGGGTGGGTCTTGAACACATTCCCCGCAATAAAACCATGATAAATTGTAAAATAATTTAAAAATTTCACAAATATATTTTATTTTACTGTACTGTGTAGCCAATCACATTATGGTGCATGGTATATTTTGTAGAGTTTATTTTTCTCCAAAAAGAGTATAGTTGGTCAGAGACCAAACTTGGACTAAAATATATTAATCACTTCAAGGTGTACTATATTCAAAGTATAAATTTTACTTTTGAACTTTACTAGCTTAGACTGTAACCAAATGCAGCCTTTTTAAAATAAATGAAGTCTATGAAATTTTCTGGGTACCAACCATTAAAGGAAAGGTTGATGGCTTCCAAGTAGTTTCCCTGAGCAGAAGTTGAATTATATCCAAAAGGAACGCCATCTGTCATTAGAAAAAAACAGAATGTTACATTAATACACAACATCCTAAATAGGATGCCAGCTAAAGTAATCCAAAAGTTGCACCTGTTTCTATAAGTCGCACTAGGACAGGATACTGAATAAAGAGATTCCTGACAGTGACTAACAAAGATGTCCACTCATCACGCCTCTCATTCTGAGCCACAACTCTAATCACAAACAAAAATAGATTTCACGTTCTTATTTTGCTGCAATACTGCTTGCTATTTAATTTAGTAGTGTAAAATAAATACCGATAGAAGTCCTCATAAAAACGTCCTTCATGATCTTGTTGGATTGATGCTCTCAGACTCTCAGGGAATTCATCTGTAAAAGTTGGGGAATAATATTCCATATTTGCACAATTTACCCTGCAAACATTATGATGAGTGGTTTACCTTTTGATTTGGCATTGTAAAATGTACGTGAAAAGAGCACAACTGTCACTTCATGACTGCAGTTTTTCTCCTATTTAAAACAGCAAAAAAGTCACACATTGTTTTATATACATAGAGCAAAGGTCCCCAACAGCCAGTCCGTGGCCCGTTACCGGTCCGTGGATCAACAGGTACCAGGCTGCATAATAATGTTTTGGAACTGATTCAGTTTATCCTTTAACAGTTCATTCATTTGTGCTTTGTTTGGTTTGATCTTAAGTTTTTTGGCGTCAATTCAGGCCGCTGTTGACATTACATTTTGTAGTGAGGAAGGACGGAGCAACTTCAGATGAGAACAGTCACTGTTATCCCCCTCGGTCAACAATAATAATCTCAAGCGTCGACTGGTCTGCAGTGATTAACAGGTTGGGGACCCCTGACATAGAGCATGTAAGGATGAAAATCTGTGAAACCACAAGATATCTCACAAACCTTCCACTTGGCAAAAAGGTCTGAAAGGAAACCATTTACAGCCTTTTCAAAGTATAAATCACCTAAGAACGAAACACTGAGATGAAAAAAAACGAAACTCCATAAAATACATGTTAAGTGCATGATGCAAACCAAAGCAGCTGACAAACCATAAATGTCAAAGTCCCACATCTCACAGCTCATTTGGATAAAGATGTAAACCAGTGCAGATGTGGATCGGAACACAACCTGTAAAAATAAGGTAAAATGACAAAAACAAAATAACTTTGCTCATTGTGCTTGTAATAAACATGAAATTTATGAGAACATGAGTTTACAAAGATGCTAGATTTACTTTAAACCTTGGGGGCTAGTGAAAAACATGATACACTTGTTTTTTCTTCCAAAAAAATGTTACACCTGATGAGGTGTCATAGCAAAATCATTTATGACAATATTTTCACTTTCAACCACTCAAAATGCTCAGTGGCATCAGACCTAGTCATACATATCAAGTTAAAAAAATAAATAAATAACAGCTATCCCTTTTATGAGTAATAATATGGGTAAAATAGCAGAATTTAGCTAATACCAAAAACTAACGATGATGTACGTGTATATATATATATATATTATATATATATATATATATATATATACATATATATATATATATATATACGTGTATACACACGTGGACAAAATTGTTGGTACCCCTCAGTTAAAGAAGGAAAAACCCACAATTCTCACTGAAATCACTTGAAACTTACAAAAGTAACAATAAATAAAAAAAATATTGAAATTAAATAATCAAAATCAGCCATCACTTTTGAATTGCTGATTAACATAATTATTTAAAAAAACAAACTAATGAAACAGGCCTGGACAAAAACGATGGTACCCATAACTTAATATTTTGCTGCACAACCTTTTGAGGCAATCACTGCAATTAAAAGCGATTTCTGTATTTGTCAATGAGCGTTCTGCAGCTGTCAACAGGTATTTTGGCCCACTCCTCATGAGCAAACTGCTCAACAGTGTTCTTTTCTTCGTATGCTTGGTTTTTGAGTCTATGAACATAGAGTTGATGTGCCTTACTAAAAAGCTCCAGTTTGGTCTCATCTGTCAACATGCATTTTTGCAAATTCCAGTCTCGCTTTTTTATGATTTTTTTTTCAGCAGTGGTGTCCTCCTTGGTCGTCTCCCCGAAGAAAAGAACACTGTCCCTACGGTGAAACATGGAGGAGGCTCAGTAATGTTTTGGGGCTGCTTTGCTGCATCTGGCACAGGGTGTCTTGAATGTGTGCAAGGTAAAATGAAATCTGTAGACTATCAAGGCATTCTGGAGAGAAATGTGCTGCCTGGTGTCAGAAAGCTTGGTCTCAGTCGCAGGTCATGGGTCTTCCAACAGGACAACGATCCAAAACACACAGCCAAAAACACCCAAGAATGGCTGAGAGAAAAGCGTTGGACTATTCTAAAGTGGCCTTCCATGAGCCCGGATTTGAATCCCATTAAACACCTGTGGAAGGAGCTGAAACATGCCATTTGGAGAAGACACCCATCAAACCTGAGACAACTGGAGCAGTTTGCTCATGAGGAGTGGGCCAAAATACCTGTTGACAGCTGCAGAACGCTCATTGACAAATACAGAAATCGCTCAATTGCAGTGATTGCCTCAAAAGGTTGTGCAACAAAATATTAAGTTATGGGTACCATCATTTTTGTCCAGGCCTGTTTCATTAGTTTGTTTTTTTAAATAATTATGTTAATCAGCAATTCAAAAGTGATGGCTGATTTTGATTATTTAATTTTCAATATTTTTTTATTTATTGTTACTTTTGTAAGTTTCAAGTGATTTCAGTGAGAATTGTGGGTTTTTCCTTCTTTAACTGAGGGGTACAAACAATTTTGTCCACGTGTGTGTGTGTGTATCTATCTATCTATCTATCTATCTATCTATCTAGATAGATAGATAGATAGATAGATAGATAGATAGAAAAGTACCACTGTATTTTGTTTAGTTTGGTTTCTGTTGACATCGTCATAAAGCATAATATTCTTTGAGCCTTAAAAGATGAGTAAGAATGCTCTAAATTGGATAACATTCATGATTGGCTTGCATTGACAATGTTGATCAGTGGATCAGAAATTATAGAAATTATAGAGTAACGGTGAGCCATTGAATCATTTTTCACATTTCGTAGCTTGTTTTGGCCTAAAGAGACAGACAGACTTACCCTTGTGTCATCACTGATATATCCACAGGTAACTTTCTCTCCCTTCACCCATAGTTCACTTGACTGGGATCTAAAACACAAAAAACACAGGTGGAAAATGTTTTAAACTTCCTTTAAATTATATTTTGCTACGGCCCCCCTAGGAAAGACAAAACTTTTTGCACCCTCCCCCACTCGGAGCGCTGACTATAAATATTTTTTTATCTATAAATATTATAGCTCTAAACCTGTATCATTTTTAACATTAACAAAAGAAAAAAGGAATATAAGTCAACTTTCAACAGTTGTTAATTATTTTTTACAGCGTGTAACAGTTTACGGCTGAGTCTAAAACAAACACAAAAACATAACCAAGTGCATCAAAGTGCTTGAAACAAAAAATAAAATAAAAGACTCTCATTTAGTGGTTTAGTGGTTAGAATTTTCATTTTATTGCAGTTAAACCACATGAAAAAAACAAAGACTTTTCCCTGGAGTCATCAAGCACTGGCAACAAAGGGGTAGTACGCTCACATAGCCATTTTCAGCAATAAAATGTTCATATTTTGTCTTTAATTAATATCCAAAGTGTTTTTCGTGTACAATTGTTGCCTGTAAAACACATTTTGCCCCTTTTGCAATGAGACTTTTGATGAAGACGAGAAAATTCGATCATACTATCCCAGTTTTCACTTGAGATGCGACCTCAAGTGTTTGTTAATTATTGGGTCCCAATCACATTTTTGGACCTGACTCCAATTCACCTGTTTTAAAAATCTGCTGATACTCAGTCCCAACCCCGATGCCTTGAAATGTATTAAGAAGGACAAAATAAATGTGCGTCCAAATTGTCTTTTTCTTTTTTAAACAAAATTAAACTAACGTTACACCAATGGCTTGGTCGAACAGTGGTTCAACCAAGAGAAACACTTAAACCTTTGTTTTGTTTATTTGTCATCGGGGATGCTACTCAAAATAATTTCGCAAATACATAACATTTAAAAAGCCTGTCTTACATAAACATACTATTGCGCCACCTGAAATAGATTATAGTATTTTAACTACAATCTATTTCAGGTGGCGCGAACATTTTGAAACCGAGAGCTACTTCTTTGGTACAGAGTAATACGAAGGGCTACCAATTTATGTGAAGACCCTGATCATGTTATTGATTTCTCACAATAATTAAGAAACAGCTGTATTAAATATGTGAATCAAGTTTAATATGTAATGTATGTGTCATATATGCATAATCGTTAGTAAAATTCCTAGAAAATCACAGTGTTTTATCACGTGTAAAAATTATTTGCACCACAGGTCTGTAGGCTACTCATGTGATCCTCGGGGGCTACCCAGTGCCCGCGGGCACCACGGTGATGACCCCTGATCTATTTCCTCTGTTATCTATTTCCTCTGTTATGTGAACCCATGAATGCACAAATTAAAACTAGCGTCAAGCCATTGTGCTGTGAGGCTAAGTAGTGGCATCAGACACCGAAACAAAGTCCAAATGTCCGTTGTTAACACCAAGGTGGGCAAGTCTCGTAAAACAAGCAGGTGATCATAGAACTACTTGTGAAAAACCATTTGAGTTATGGTGAGAAAGTAACTCTTGGTTCATGTTTTTCCAAGAGGCACCCAAAGCCAACGTTTTCTACCACGGACAAAGATTGTTCATCCAACGCGATGAATTGAGCTGGCTGTGATTTTCTTGGCTTTTACATTGTCCTTGGGCATTTTTTCTTTGTTCTCCAAAGTTTGTTTCAGCATTGGTTGACTGAGTGTGTTTACCTCGGCATATAGCACTGAGTGTTCACCATGTGAAATGCACATTTGCCCGCTTTGCAAGTCACCGTTGAACTGCCTCCATTTTTATACACACACATATTTCCACACTGCAGACATTATCTTTAGTTTTACATTAGTTCTCGCGTCATGTTAATATATTTACCAAAGCGTTCCCCCACTGGCATTCTTTACTTTAGGTGTGTCCACTTATGTCGAAAAAGCATAAAACATGTGATTTTTTTTAGGCAATATCTGTGTATATCTGCATCATTTAAATGCTTTGTGGCCCTTTAATAATAATAATAATAATAATAATGATGATGATAATAATAATAATAATAATAATAAATGTTGTAACTACTGAATAAAAGAAATAAATGAAATATATGGGGTGAATGTGCTTCCTGTCAATGTACTCCATTATCGTCAAACAAATAAACATTGTGAAAAGGCCATTCAATACTTCAAAATAAACTGTACCATAACAGCTAATATGTGACACGAACGGCCTCAGTACACTTTAATTTTGGAAGTTTTTTCCAGAAGCATGGTTTTGACAACAGTCAACTTGATCTACTTTGCCTCTCAGAGAATGAGAAGCGCCCGAGAGCAAACAACATGTTTGTTTTTTTTTAATTAGTTAGCTCCTCTTCACCCTTAGCTGTTGCATAAAACAGAAATAGTTGCTGTTGATTCCATAGCTGTTTCCGTAACCATTTGGGGTTTAAGGCGATTGGGTGGTTGGTCAATGTGCCCAAGGTCAGCGCAAATCTAAGTCCTGAAAGACCTGAAATGGTCTAAAACTGGAAGCTCACAGCATATGCTATTCCCAGGCTGTCTGCCATCCAAGTAGTAACCAGGTCCAACGTTGCTTAGCTTTGGAAATCGGATGTTCTCAGGGTATTATAGCTATAAGGTTGTTTGTTTTTGTTTTTTTAAATTTAAATTAAGTTTTTAAATTTGGCTGCTATTTTCTCTTTCAAAGTGGAATCATTCTGAAGAGATGTGGATCGCTGAAATTAAACATTTTTTTTGTATTAAAAAGTTTTTGTTACATTGTTAATGCTCGAGAACAGTGGTCCCCAACGACCGTTCTGTGGGTGAAGAGATTGATACATGAATAAATATAAAACATAAAAGAAAACATTTGCAAAATGCCAATGGAAACCTCTACCACCCAGACTCCATTGATTCAATTCCAAGGGGCAATATTAGTAGGGCTTAGTGATAACCAAGGTTATCTGTGTGCATTTTTTGTCAATCAGACACAGCGCAAATGTGTCCAGAGTCCACCTTTTCCTTTAACTTTGGTTTGCAAGTTGAAGTAAACATAAATTGCCAGTAAAGTAGAAGCGGTACATACTGTAGAAAACCATAGTAACCAGCCTGCCCCAACCTGTAGCTTTTTGTGCAATGGATTGCTAACCGTGACTTGGCATCATCTTCTGAAGATGAAGCTGTTCTTACTTCTGAGTTAATTCCCATCACATGTGTGGCAGTGTCTTCAGAGTGCCGTGGAGACACTACAAGACTACAAGACATTACACACGGTGTATCATCAAAACCAAGGTAAGACTACAACCTGTTGACTCATTTGAACAAGTAGCACCCAAGTGATGACGTGGAAAACATAAAAATGCGCTCTGAGTTTGCACAGCCTGCACACGTAAACAATAGCTATCAGGTTAGCTTCTACTAAAACAATGATCCCTCACTACTTCACGCCTTGCCTATTATGCCTTTAGTGCATCAAAAAAAAGGTATAATGTATTGCGAAAAGACACGCTGTGAAGGTTTTCTGCATTCCAGACAGACGATGTAAGTATAAATGCACTTTCCACAGACGTCGAACCACTGTAGTACACATATTTACTTAAAGGGACACTATGTAAGATTTAGACCATTTTTCATTAAAGCAGAATAAATTAAATGATTATAAATGTCAAAAACTTGCAAATAAATGTGTTCTTAATGACCAACAGTACGATTTAAAAATAATCGTATGTATATTTATCATTAAATTATATTACATGGGGGGTGGCATTTCTATGAAGGCTCCCATGTTTGTTATAGGTATGGACAATGGTAAAAGCAGCACCTTCTGCTGTCTGTAATGAAAAACTGTTTAAATCTTACACAGTGCCCCTTTAAATCTTAAATTATTAAAGCTTATACAGTAACTGTACTCTTATTCCTTTCCATCTGGTGAAATCAAGCTTAAGTGGCTGTAGTCTCACGAAGAGCTGCGTTTATATTAGCGGTGCCCGGAAGTCTACTTAGAGTGAAGCCTGTAGCTGACCAAACGATAACAATCAAGAGTTTACACTTGAAATTTCAATTATTACAAAAGAAAGCTAGCTAAGAGATTTACAACGCTCCAGTGAAGCCTCTTTCCTCCCGCAAAAGCGTGTGTGTTTTATGATTGAGACTGGCAGTGCTCTCTTGGGCACTCCAAGACATGTGATTGGCTGCCAGTGCGACCATGGACCAATGAAGGCAGGTGTAAATTACAACTCCTGCCCTCATCGTCGTGTCTCATTCATGAAATCATCTGTGACTGTCCTACAACGCTAAGTCGCGATTTTTCACTTATCGTGGGGGGTTCTGGTCCCCATCAACTGCAAAAGACGGATTACTGTAGTCGCAGACCAAAAAACAACAATCAATCCTGTCGTCTTTTGATCATCCATATTTGCAAGTAGCATCTTTACGCCATGTGTGGGAATACAATTTAAAAAATATTGATTATATGTCCAGTTTAAGGGATATTCATTAATCCTAGCAAATACATTTTTAGTAGATTACTGTTTTAGTTTTCTTTTTTTACATAAATAGTAGTGATTACAAAAGTTGAAAATTAATTAAAAAAAAATCAAATTAAAAAAAAAGAACTGTTTTTTTACTTTTCTTCCAAATTTCAAATCAATGTCAAGTCAGTTGAGTCACCCCTGACCACCAGTAAATGGTTGCCAATCCATGAAAAGGTACTTGTCTTAACTGATATGTGTCAGAAAAAGGATTGGAGGCCACTGCACTAAAATTTAAAAATTTAACACCAGATCTGATGGTGCAAGGTTTTATAATATCATGCATGTTTATACCATCAAAATCTGCATTACTAAATGAAACATGTGTTACTCTGCAATATTTATGCACCTTTCATCACTTTTACTGCCTTCTCAAATGTGCAAGTTCCATATGACGTAAACTAACACCACAATAATACCATTGATGCTGATTTTTTTTGCACTGAGAACAATCCAAACAGTCCTTGCATGTAAACAACTGAGCCTTTTCAGGGATGTCCCTTTAACACACAATCATGACATGTATTTACAATTACTTCATTGCATTTAGTTTATGTAGAGTATTTGGTTTCAGTTGTAGGGTTTTTAAAGTATATGCTACAAAAAGATGAGATCAATACATTTAAAAGACAATCATGACATATACAGTATAGTACGAGCGTACCTGATTCCAGCAAACTCCACTTTCTGTGACACATATGTACAAGTCCGCACCTACAAAAGACGAAACATTAAAAAAATGGAGCAATCACTGAAAACAGATTAAATTCCGATGTATATTTTTGAAACCCCTACCAGACTCTTTTTTAGTCTCCACATGTCACCTCTGCCGATGTACTGGTCCTTAAATGTCAGTTCCATCAAGTCTAAAGTGACGTCCTTTGATGGGGGAAAAAATATGGTATAGATCAGGGGTCACCAACCTTTTTGAAACTGAGAGCTACTTCTAAGGTACTGAATATTACTAAGGGCTACCAGTGTATGTGAAGATCACTGATCATGTTAATGATTTTTCACAATAATTAAGGAACAGGTATAGTAAATGTGTAAATTAAGTGTAATATGTAATGTCAATGTAATACATGTATAATTATTTGTAAAATTCATAGTAAATCACCAATGTTCTATCTCTTGTAAGCTATTTGCAGAACAGGCCTGTGGGCTACTCATGTGATCTTTGGGGGCTCTTTGGTGACCCCTGGGATAGATAATACGCAGTGGTTTCTAAAGTATGCATACCTGTTGCTGTTTTTCACATTTGGCCATGTTAAAAACAAAAGATGATGAGAAATGGCATTTTTATTTTTCTTAAATGTGAAGTGCAAAAAGGGACTTTTTTTTTAACCAATACTTTGAAAAACGTGCCAGGCAAAAGAATTCATCCCGAGATATGTGGACAGACATACAGACAGACATTATTCACTTCATCCTTCCATAATCTACTGCTCATCTGGGGTCAGGTCACAGCGACAGCAGCTTTAGCGAGAAACCCCAGACATCCCTCTCTCCAGCCACTTCGTCAAGGTCCTCCGGGGGAACCTCAAGGTGTTCCCAGGCCAATCGAGAAACATATCCTCTAGAGCACTGGTGTCAAACTCACGGCCCGGGGGCCAAGTCTGGCCCGTAATGGAAATATGAGTTCTTATAAATGCAATGTATCAGTAAAATAATCTGTTCATGAAACTGCACTATCCTAAGGATGATTGACACGACAGGAGGACAGTGTTAGAAACAGAGATTCGGATTCCAACTGTGAGCACCCCCGGAGACGAGACCAGTTGTCTCCTATATAAGAAACAAAAGGCTTCGTCAAACAGAGAATTTGCATCCAACTGTGAATTGGACACCAACTACTGGTCTCAGTACAGTGGGCCCCTGGTTTACGAACTCCCTGTTTTACGAATTTTTCATCTTACGAACGTAGACCGCGGCGTTTTTTGTCCCCCTCTTACGCACAAACCTTTCGTCTTACAAACAATCCAACATGCCGGTCAGTGTGTCCGCACTATTTTTTCGCTTTGCTGCATTAACAAAGGTAAAGGTATTCTCGCATGTCACAGAAACATCGATATGCTATTGGTCTTATAAGGTCACAGTCACGGCCTCAGTCACGGAGATGTCGATATGCTATTGGTCGATTAAGGTCACAGTCACGGTCTCAGTCACGGAGATGCGGATATGCTATTGGCCGGCGTCACGTCAATCACAGAAATGCCGATATGCTATTGGCCGAACACCTTCATCTAGCTTGAAGGCACAGCTGGTCGGTGTGTTGTGAAGACTTTGCAAACTTTATCTGTTAGACATGGCTTCTAAAACTGCAAGTGGCGGTAAAGGAAGAAGTAAGAGGATGATGACAATAGAAACGAAGCAGGAGATAATAAAAAAATAAGGAGGCGCACGCATAATTTACCTTACTAGTGAGTATGGCCATAACCGGCAAAAGTAAATCGGCAAGCTTCTAAGGGCAAGACTTTCCTTGCCAGGGGACGGACCTCGGTCAACAACAAAACGGAGAGGCTTCTTCTATTATGGATTAAAGAGAAGGAAATCGCCGGTGATATGTTCTTGTTTGAAAAAGGTTCTCGTTTAAGAAAATAAATAAATAAATTCTGCGGGTTCGTCTCTGCTCCCCTCCGCCTCCACCCACCACCAGCTCAAGTCACGTCGCCCCAAAGGTAAATGTCATTTTTCCTTTGTATATTTATGTTATTTAATTTAACTGTACAGTAGATTATGTTACTAATTTTTAGTATGTGTATAAAGTCGTGATGTTTTTACCTAAGGTTTTTGCACGCGTTGCACGCGTTTACTAATTAACATAGGTTTGGATTGCCCGTCATACGAGCAACTCGAGTTACGAGCATAGCCGCTGAACGGATTAAGGTCGTAACACGGGGGCCCACTGTGCAAGCTTGTCAATCGAGGTTGATAGCTCTTTGACTTCCTCTCCCTTCAACAAGTAGGACTTTTGAATACATCATACGCACGCAGGCACGCACACACGCACAGACACCTGCAATCCCCAGTGAGACTACATCCCCCATTGGTGTATATGAACTGAATGTGGAAGGTGAAGCGTTGCCATTTCTGCTCCAACCTGTGGCAGGACTGTTCCGAGGCCTTGTGTACTTTTCCACTCTCTGTCTGGATTAAATTAATTGTTTCACTTTGTTGACTAGGTTCCTTTACCCGCCACATCGTTTTATGTGGCCCGTGAAATACTGGTTTGACTTTATGTTTCGAGATGAATCCGTTCCACGTTTGGGCTCGTAAGGCGAATTCACCGTATAGTGGCCAATCCAAACCTATGTTAAATGGCTAATGCATTTAGAACCCCAGATAAAAATATGAAAATTTTACATACATATTAAAAATTGGTATCAAAATAGTATAGTTAAGTGCTTCATACATATAATATACATGTATACAATCAGAAAACATCATACATAAAAAATGTAGAAAGGATTTATTTACCTTTGAGTGGCGCTTGTTGTGCCCATATTCCCTAGTAAGGGTAGCATAGTATAGACTAGCTTCATATTTTTTTATTACCTCCAGCATCGTTTCCATATTAATCATCTTCTTACTTCTCTCTTTAACATCACTAGCAATCTTGGGACCCATGGCTAACCCATTCAAGTTTGAATTAAGCAGTAAAATGCAACCGCTCACGATAGAACAAAGCTTTACCATTCTGCCATTTTGAAAAGAGTGAGGCCGACCAATAGCAGACCAGCATCTCCGTGAGGAGACGCCGACCAATAGCAGACCAGCATTGTAGTGACGCGTTGCATGGAGGCAGAACGCAACAGAAAATAAGTGCAATTATCAAAAACGCCTGCAGATAGAGACAAAAGAACACAAATACAGCCGACCCCCTAGGGTCATGGGCAACGAATAGCAGACCAGCATTGTAGTGACGCGTTGCATGGAGGCAGACCGCAACAGAAAATAAGTGCAATTACCAAAAAAGCCTGCAGATAGAGACAAAAGAACACAAATAGAGCCGACCCCCTAGGGTCATGACAGTTGTCTGTCGCAAAACCGGGAAAATACCATAAAGAGGGGAACTCAGTATTCCACATCGCATGAAACAAAAGTAAGCCAGGGACGCTGTACTTGTAAAAAAACAAAAAACAAATGAAAAACATTAAAGGTTGAGAAAGGAACTTAAGTGAGCAAACCTTTGGGTCAACAATGTTAACAATCACATCTTGGTATGCACGGAGTCTGAAGGCTTGTGCCACTGCTTGATCCACACTGATTGTCTCTAAAGAGGAACAGAAAAAGGAAGTAATTTAGGTACTTTGCATATTTTGGCTACAATCCAATAGACTAAGATTAGTGTACGTTTTCCTATGGAACACTCATTTGCTGCCTTTGTATTTGCCTTTCAGTGGCAGGGGGCATTATTATGAATAATAGTGGCTGAAGCAATATGACCTTCCTTGTGAGATGAGTATAGGTACTGTATCTATGTATCAATTTTTCCATCCACTGACAACCTGCATTATCGAGTTCAACTAAGTGATCTTAGATGGAGTAATTGGACTGATTTTGAATATAGAATAGAATGCCTTAATTGTCATTGTACTGTACGTAGCTATTTGAAATTGGGAGCATTGCTGTTTGGTGCATATTAATATGAATAAATTCATAAATTATTCATAAATATATATGAACAATATGAAGCCTTTCAATTACTTCGATGGTTGGCTTAGCCTGGACTCCCATTATGCAAAAGGCTTCAAAAGTCATAATCCTCTTAAACAGGATTTAATAGGAACTATTAAATATTCAATTTCATAAATATAGAAATATACAGCGTAGTTAATTTTGCTATTATCATTTTTTTACGACTTTTGTACACACACACATATATATACACACATATACTGTATATACACACACACAGATACATACATATATTATATATATATATATATATATATATATATATATATATATATATATATATATATATACACACACACATATACACGCACATAACTACAACATCCTCTCTTCAACAGACTGAACATGCCTGTATGTTAAGTAACAACATTATATTTATAGAAAATCGGTGGATCGACATTACCTACATATCACCAACAGAATACTGCAGAGTAAAATAGCAGTTCAAACTTGAAATCAACACTTTGATAGCATTCTCTCTACATTATTTAACTGACAGATTATTTAGTGAACATTGCGCGCACTGCACATAAAATATATAATCAGAATATTATCAATACAACCATATATATATATATATATATATATATATATATATATATATATATATATATATATATATATATATATATACTGCATATTAAATTTACAGATCACAAACTTTTATATAAGATCTGATTCAATTTTGACATTTTTTTTCATATTTTTAGTCATATATTTTCAAACTCTTTTTGAGCACAGCCATTGATTCACATCTTTTCAGTTCTAATTCATCGTTGTTGCTTAAATTGACACCTTGAAAAGATACACACCTTTGCTTGACCACCTCAAAAGTAGATGGGATTCCCCCTGAGAACCTTAAATGCTTAAATGCTGTGGATGCTGTTGGGCTGTCAAAGTTGACATGTCTCAAAAACATTGCATGGAAATTGTGTACAATGCCTGGAGATTGGTAGACCGGGATCGTCGTCCCTTATTTTTAGGAGGGGGGAGGGGAGCATGTTCTAATTCAAAGTGGATCACACTCCTCAGGTCATATGGTAAGGTTGATGAAGATTTGCTGGAGAGGATGGTTCATCACTACTCAAGGGAAACACTTCCAAATAAAACCTTGGAGGGATATAGCATTGATGTCCATGTAGTATTTTGTGTATCTATTTTTACATTGGAGCAGATGCAGCATTTGTTTATGTAAGGTATAACTGGGGTGTAACCAGTAATAGGCATCCAAACGTATTTTTTGTTTAGATTTTCTGCTCCACATGACGTACAAAAAAGGTAGATAAAGTTCACATACCTTTTTGAAGGTCTTCTTTTAAGCTCTTCAATTGCAACAAAAGGGGACTGTTTAAGGAAAAGTGAGATAAGAGAGTAGCTAAATACAGTAAGAAAAAGTACATTTTGACTGCCGAAGTATAACAAACACTCTTTAATTTCACTATAGTCAATTCCTTTTTTCGGTACAAGCTCACCTGAACTCATCGGTGGGATGTGCAATTTCAATTATGTCCCCAAGGCAGATTTGAGGGAAAACTTTTGGATTGACCATCACCTCATCATCTGAGCAAAACACAATTTGATTGAAAATAAAATCAGAAGAAACAATATAATAATGTATATCAAATCTTTGACTTACCATTTCCACCAAAACCTCTCTTGTGCAGCACAAGCTTATACGATTTATTGGTCTTCATAATGGAGCAGCTGATGAGAGAAACATCAGGTAGTTAGATAACATTTTAACATATTATATATATATATATATATATATATATATATATATATATATATATATATATATAGAAATAGATATTTTACACACACACACACACACACACACACACACACACACATACATATATATATATATATATATATATATATATATATATATATATATATATAGAGATATATATATATATATATAGAGATAGAAATAGATATTTTACACACACACACACATACATACATATATATATACATATATATATATATATATATATATATATAAGAAAGAAAGAGAGAGAGAGAGAGAGAGAGAGAGAGAGAGAGCGAGCGAGAGGTGGGCAAAAGTTTACATACACTTGTGAAGAACATAATTGTCATAGCTCTCTTGAGTTTCCAGTTATTTCTAAAGCTGATTTTTCTCTGATAGAGTGATTGGAACAGATACTTCTTTGTCACACAAAACATTCATGAAGTTTAGTTCTTTTGTTACTTTATTATGGGTGAACAGAAAAAAGTGATCAAATCTACTGTGCCAAAAATATACATACAGCATCATGAATTAGCAATTTTGGTGACTTATAATGTTGTGTCAGTGAAATGAGCTTCATAGCATGGCCTATTAACTTCTTGTGAGTGATTATGAGCTACTACAGCAGGTGACTTCTCTGAGGCCAGTTAAGTAGGGCCCATTGGATGCAAACACCCACAAACACGACAATAGGAAAGTCAAAGGAGCTCAGCATGGATCTGAAAAAGCGAATCATTGACTTGAACAAGTCAGAACAGTCACATGGAGCCATTTCAGGTCCCAAGAGCAACAATGCAAACAATTGTTTGTAAGTATATAGTGCATGGCACTGTTTTGTCACTGCTAGGATGAGGAAGAAAACACAAGCTATCAGCTGCTGCTGAGAAGATTGGTCAGGAGGATGAAGATTCAACCGAGAATAACCAAAAAGGAGATCCGCCAAGAATTAGAAGCTGCTTAAACACAGGTGTCAGTGTCCACAGTCAAACGTGTTTTGCATCTCCATGGACGAGAGGCTGCTGTGCAAGAAGGAAGCCCTTTCTCCAAAAGCGGCACCTTAAGGCTTGACTGAAGTCTGCCCTGATCACATGGACAAAGTTAAAACTTGTGGAGGAAAGTTCTTTGGTCAGACGAAACAAAAATTGCCTACAGTCAAGCACGGGGGTAGTGGTGGGAGTATTATGCTGTGGGAATGTTTTGCTGCCAACGTAACTGGTGCTTTACAGAGCGTAAATAGGATAATGAAGAAGGAGGATTATCTTAAAATTCTTCAAGATAACCTAAAGTCATTAGCCCGAAGATTGGGTCTTGGGCACAGTTGGGTGTTCCAACAGGACAATGACCCCAAACACACATCAAAAGTGGTAATGGGTATTAGAATGGTCTTCCCAACGTCCTGACTTAAAACCCATTGAAAACTTGTGGACAATGCTGAAGAAACAAGTCCATGTCAAAAAGCCATCAAATTTCACTGAACTGCACCAATTCTGTCAAGATGAGTGGTCAAAGACTCAACTAGAAATTTGTCAGAAGCTTGTGGATGGCTACCAAAAGCCATATATAAATATATATATATATATATATATATATATATATATATATATATATATATATATATATATATATATATATATATATATATATATATATATATATATTATTTTTATATTTTTCCATGCAAAAAGTCTTCATGCTATACATATTTTTAGAGACAAATATGACTGCAGCACACATATTTACTTAAATCTTAAATGACTGTCACAGCACGTCTCTCCGCAATACAGTATAAAAAAAAATCTGTGAAAGACCGAGGGTCCAGAAAGCAAAGCGCGAAGTAGCAAGGGATCAGTGTAATATTATTTTTCTACACACGCGTATAAATGTGCATATACATATCTGTATAACGACCATCCTTTGGCCTGTCCTTTGACAATCAACATTAATTTACTTAACGAAACTTAGAATCGTGTGCAAACCACGGGTGGAAAACGTCAATCATTTAAGGCGGCGTAATTATTGTGGATGAAAAAATGAGTAATGCATCTTTAGTTGAAGCAATACCCCAGTAGTTCTGGAGGGTTCTTTTTCCCATCACTACTTATATCGCGATTATGTCACAACATGTTCCTTAGAACATTATGCAGCAATATAGGTTTATAGGTGACACCGTTGTTGTTACTTTATCAACGTAGTAAAACTGATGGAGACCACAAGTGAATGAGACAGTATAACGACGTTCCCTGTTCCATAGGATGAGAACGTAATCACTGTGTTTGAAAAGCTTACTGTCAAAATCTCGCTTTCCCACTTTCAACTCCTTAGCATGTTGAAAAGAACAAGTTCTCCCGCTTCTTCTTCTTGTACTTCTTGCTCTTTCAGTTGTTCTTCCTGTGAACCTCCTACTTCTCTTCTTCCGCCTCCAATTGCATGTTGTTATTTTTGTTGTTTTGTTGCTGTTCTTCTTCGTCTTCTTCTTCTTCTTCTTCTTCTTCTTCTTCTTCTTTTTCTTCGTCTTCTTCTTCTTCTTCTTCTTCTTCTTCTTCTTCTTCTTCTTCTTCTTCGTCTTCTTCTTGCCTTAACCAAAGAGGTCAAACAATACATTTAAAATTAAAATAATCTAAAGGCCATTAAAACCGGCAATTTATGTACTATTTTTCATATATTTGTTTAATGTTATGTTGCACTGATTGTTTGTATCCCCCTGGCGTCATGCTTTTTGCACTTTGTTATATTGTATTGTTTCAGTAATTATAAACGAAGACGGACACAAAGAAAGTCCCTCGAAGAAGAAAAGAAAATCATCTAGGGCACCCTCTTCTTCTTTGTCGTCTTTTTCTTCTTCTACCTCTTTTCCTTCGAGGCACTTTCTTCTTCGTCGTCTTCTTTTCTTCTTCTTTCTTTCATTCATTATCATCTTAAGAAAAAACAAAAAAGACTCGCCCCTCAGGTGGCACAAATGGCGCAGAGGATTTGACAAACACTACGATTATTGTCGCCGTGTCACACCCTTGATCAATCGGTGAGGAATATCAACAATGTTTCCGCACACGGCACGTGTTTCTGCAACGGGGTTGCGTTTTTCTAGTTCGGGTTACAACAGAGACTCAAGCTGGTTCTCATTAAGAAGCGGTAGAAGCCAATTCCAGGTCCGACATTTCTGTGACATTCGGGTTTCTGCCTGGAATGCTTCACGTGTCAAAGATGTCAAAGAAAAAGTTCACATCCCAGGACTGGAGCCAATCACTTATGGAGAAAAGATGCACTATGTCCCGGGGCTAGCTAAACCTGTTTACCCGCAATGGAAAAGGGACTATTCAGATCCTCAGCATTACAGGTCTCCCCCAAGCCGCGAGATGCCGCTGTATCAAGAAACACCGTGTTATATCTTCAGCCAGAGGACCAACGCACTGGAAGGTACCGTATTTTAATTAATTAATTTATTTATTTTACTATGAGCTTCGACTTTCAACGTCATATAAAACGGTTATGGTGAAGCATGCGAGTTTCCAATGGAACACCTGATGGGGCTTACTTGCATTGCACCCAACCTACCAACCAGTGGTTCTCAAAGTGGGGACTGTGAAATAATTTGGGTGTTTTGGAACTGATTTCGTTTGTCTTTTAACAGTTACAGATTTGTGCCTTAACCCTTCGATGCATAAATGCGGTCAAAAATGACCCCAGGGGTTGTTATTCCGCAAAATCTGTAAAACGAGAACGGTTTATATGTTCATATTCCAGAAAGTACTCAATAAACATGTTTATGACATATTGCCATTGGATTCTTTTTTAAATTCTTCATACAGTTTAAGACATTTCAGCATTTGCATCGCTACTCCACTTTTCCATAAGTGGGGTCAAAAATGACCATACATTTTCTATGTAATTTCAAGAAATAAGAAAGGATAAAAGTAATATAGATGATAGATGGATTAAGCAAAGGGTAAGGACATGTGCAAGAAATTGATGTATGGAAATGAGCGCTATTTGTAGATTCGGCTTTTTTTTTAATGTTGGATTGTTTTGTTTTTAACTTCAGTCAGATTGTAAATTGCACAACACATGTTTTATGTTTACGTCCAAGATTTGCCATGCAAGTAAAAAGTCCCCTGTTGTGAAACTGGCTTGCAAATATGATTTTGTTCTAGAGGAGTTCTATTGTACGTATTAAATACTAAAGTGATTAATAATATGGGCTACTTTATTGGGACGCTTTTCATGCAAACCATGTGTGGCAAACAATTTGATGGCTCATATTTTAGAATTCTCACATTCAATATATGGAAGTATGGTGTTTAAACAACAACTTAACTCTTTCAGTGCCAAGCGTTATCTGAAAAGACAACCCCTCGAGTCAATTAATCAATCAAATTTTATTTGTATAGCCCCAAATCACCGAAGTCTCAAAGGGCTTCACAGGTGAAAAGAGGTCATGTGGAGACTTCTTTTGAAATAAGAAGTCATACAGAGACATCTTTTCGGTGTAAGGTACACAACAGCATCCCATGTCAAAGCTCGCAAAAGGGGAAGGAAGAACTCAAAAACCCCAATTTGGGGAAAATGAGAAACCTTTAGATGGGACTACAGGTGGGAGGAGCCCCCTTCCAGGCCCACAGGTTGAAGTGGATGCTGCATGTAAAAATACAGACGGATACAGATACACAATATAGATTACAGAAAACATTGTGCTATATAGTGCAGTGATGTCTTGACAGCACGCAGAGCCATTGGGCTTCCCACAGTCCAGCCAAGTGGACCGCAGATGATCGATCTCTTAACCCGCGATGGTCGATCAGCGCAGGGCCAGATGGGGGCGGTCAAGTAATCCTTTACCATCTAGCTATCCGGAGAGGGGCAGGAAAATGAAGAATAAAGCTGCACACCGGCCCATAAACTAAACACTTGCGAGTATAAATGTGTTTTTAGTTGGGATTTAAAGATTTTTACTGAGGTGGCTGCGCGAACTTCCATAGGTAGGGCATTCCATAGTACTGGCGCTTGAATGGAAAAGGCCCTTGATCCTGTGGACTTCTTTTTAGCCAGCGGGGTCTTGAACAAACCGGCATTTTGTGACCGAAGCTGTCTGGTGGAACATATGGTGATACTAGGTCGATGAGATAGAAAGGAGCTAAACCATGTAAAATTATATCAGTAATTAACAACACCTTAAAATCGCATCTCAGGTATATTGGAAGCCAATGCAGGTCAGCTAGTATCGGAGTAATGTAATTGAACTTTCTCGTCCTCGTCAAGAGTCTTGCTGCTGCATTTTGTACAGACTGCAGGCTTTTGACGCAGGACATGGGAAGCCCAGAAAACGTTACAATAGTCAAGGCACAACATAACAAATGGAACAGAATAGGGCGAATTTTAGCGAGTGCCAGCCGATTTCGCGCATTTTTCAAGGCCGACTAAATATGACTGAACCAATGATTACACTGAGACTGAGAGCTTGACATCATGACACAGACCGCAAGGCTCCAATTGGCAAAGATTGTTAATTTTATGAAATTTTACTCTAAATTTTTCTGGCAGGGAGATAACAGAATGTCTTTGTAATCTCTTCTCAGGTGTTCGGCAGGCCCTGTGGTTAACCAAAAGCAAGGCAATCTATGGTTTGCCGCCTCAGCTTGTATCATTGGCAGAGAGTTCTGTCTATCAACTACCAGATGGGGAAGACAGCGTTAAGAATGCCATTAGTCTTGCCCGCTTATGGCAAACAACTGAAGAGCGACCGGTGAAATACAGGTATGTTGTCAATAAATAGGCGGCATAGTCGCAGTCTTGTTTGCAAGTCCGCCTCACAGAGCAGAGTTTGTGGGTTCACTTATGGCTCTGCCCGCCTTGTGCTTGTGGTTTACATCTTCTCGTGCCTGTACGGGTTTTCTTCGGGTCCTTCAGTTTCCTCCCAAATTCCCAAATCATGCATGGTAGGCATATTGGTAATCCATGGTAACACCGTATAAACATACTAAATAATATTTAATATTAATTAGACCAATAATATTGTTTTTTGTACCATTTTGCATTGTGACAGCGAGTGACAAGTGTCCATGATAAGTTTCACTTATATTCAACCAATCGTACGCACTGACAGTGCTCACATACGTTCCCTGCATACAGTCCGTGCAGGTTACCTAGCTAACAACAGTGCAGAGTTATGATATGAGAATGCTAACCCCTTTTCATGGCGAAACGAATGAGCAGCAACACATCCACTCACCAAGCCAAAGTAAAAAAAAAAAAAAAAAGCTCTTCTTTTAAGATGTAATGGCTGTCGGAATACAGTTCAGTGGGCCCCGGTTTACAATCCGGTCCGCGGTTAGGCTCGTAAGTGGAAATCGCCTTATGGCGGGCAGTCCAAACCTATGTTAAATAGCTAATGCATTTAAAACCCCAAGTAGAAATATCAAAATTGTATAAACGTATTAAAAATTGTTATCAAAATAGTATATTAGGTGCCATGTGTATATAATATACATGCATACAATTAAATAACATCATAAATAGAAAATATATAAAGGATTTATTTACCTTTGAGCAATTTATGGCCCTATTCCATAGTGAGGGTAGCCTAGCCTAGGCTAGGCAAGCTTAGCCTTCTTCGTATTTCTTGACCAGGGTCCCCGCGGGTCCTTAAAAAGTCTGAAATATTTATTTTGACTTTCAAGGTCTTAAATTGTCTTGAATTTTAGAGTTAAGGTCTTAAATTTCATGTCTTTCCAATCCGTCTGGTCCCGTGCTTAATTTTCATTTTAACCACCGCACCATCTGGGGGCAGCACCTCGAGCTACGTGCTTGCAACTTTCTTCATTTAGCGACTGAAGGGGAATGCAATGGATTACGTTTGCGTAGCCTAGTTTCATGCAGCAGAGTGAGAGTCGATTGTCGATGGGAAAGTGTGTGTTTAGTGACGGTTGGAGGATGAGAGGTATCAGGGATGGCTGGTGAAAGTACAGAACATCATGAAGCAAGGTGAATAATAAAATAATGTCTTTTTAGCAGTTGTCTTGGTCGTTATTCAGTAGGTCTATAGAGGGTTTTCACGGTGCGTCATCAGCCACGTCATAAACCCGGAAGCTGCCATCTTGGAGGTACTCAGTACCATAACACTGCATTGGCACTACATATATCTGCAATATCGTTAGGAAAAATGGTCAATTTTGCCGTGTTTCGGGTTGCACAAATCGGGCAGACCGAGAAAAACATTTAGACTATTACAAGCTTCCAAAAGTGATCAAAAATCAAGGAGAGGAATGCCAGAAATTACCGGAGGAAGGGAGACGCCTATGGTTGGCCGGACAACATCCGAATTTGTTCCGCTCATTTTTTTTTTTCAGTTAAGAAACAATTGATTGCAAGCAACTAATAACAAAGTTTGTAAAGCAATTATGACGTTTTAACAGTAACTTGTAAAAACGTTTATTGCTTGTGGTGTTTTTCTGACTGTTTGCTTATTGTCATGTAAGGGACTTTGGTATGACATAAATAAACATTTGCATAATTCTCATTATCAAGCTACCACATTTTGCATAAATGAGTTATATTGTTCTGATTCTTCTGAGAATGTTGCGTCTCCCTCACCCATCCATACGCCATCTGGTTGTAAGCCTCCAAACCTTTGTAGGATTTACGATCTTCAGCTGTGTAAACAAGTAGTTGACTATATCCGGAAATGTAATTGTGGGAAGAATAGCTGGATCGTCGTTTATCCAGGATGAGTCAGCCAACTCATATGGATCGACACCGCCGATAAACTGTAATTTTTCCACATACCGGGCCTTCTCTTGTGTTCTGAGTCCTTCAATGTATGCCTTCGCATTGGCGACAGGCTTTGCTAAGTTTTTTTTTTTTTTTTTTTTTTTTTTTTTTTCTCAACATTGATAATTTTGTTTAATCCGTCCAGGATACACATGATGGCATTGCACTCCGTTTGTCGAGCACCTCCATAATGGCAGCGCATCCGGGTTAGTCTCCACAATGTGACGTCAGTGAAAACCCTCTATACATAGATTATTCAATATACTTGCATTCATTCATCATTTAGAAAAAGGATGATAGATTAATGTTTTAGGGCTGTTCTATGTCTTTTTTTTTTTAATTCATATGTGGGCCCAAAATCTAGAAATTACCTGAAATGCATGTACATATACAGTTTATACATCCACTTAACCACATCAAGATGGAAAATCAGCTCCTGATTTGTGTCCATCTGACGAGTCTTAAGCTCCCTGATGAGCTGTTCAGCCTCACCACACCACTGTGGTGCTCTCTGTATGTATGTTTTGGGTTTTTTTTTCTGTCGGCATTAGGTCTTAAGTTTTCCTCTCGGAGGACTTGAAAAGGTCTTAAAAGTCTTTAAATTTGCTACTAAGATATGTGCCGATACCCTTTTATCTCGAGACTTGTTTCCATATACGTAAATCATCTTCTTACTAATCTCTTTAACATCACTGGGTCTCTTGGATCCATGGCTAACACATTCAAGTTTGAATTAAGCAGTAAAATGCACGATAAATACATTATTTTAAGCACTCAGACGAGATCCAGTCTTTAGCATGCGGCCAAATTGACCGTGACACCGACCAATAGCAGACCAGCATTGTAGTGACGTAAGCCGTGACACGTGTATAGACGTATGAGCGCGGACACATCCAACACTGCGGTCACGCGCGGACACTAACCACCTAGTTGGATGTGTCGCAAGGCGAAAGAAATGGCTTAAAGAGGGGACAAAAAAAACGTTGCGGTCCACATTGTTGACAGAGTTAATATTAAGCAGCAAACTGTTCAAATTACCGGCATCAAGACAAGGGGAAAAAGTAGAAAAACAACAGACTTGGAGACTTGACTTTTCTTTCACACCATCAGTCAACTGCCCGCAACTCCATGCGGTTTTTATTATACACACCCACACGTAGGTGAATCACATCAGCATAATGACATCGCATGATTACTTAAACATTTAAACAAAAATAACTTGGCCAAGTGTCCATAAAAATAAAAACATAGATTGTTACAAATTTAGAGAGCATCACTCAACACCCATAGTAAATTGAAAAAAACCGTAAGGGATGACAGGGAGGTCATAGACCGGGGGTCCACTGTATATGCAAATAGAAGAACAAGCGGTGAAAGTGGGTGAGATTTTTTTTCTTTCACAACTTGTGGCTCGTTTATTTCCATGGTGACAAGTGCAATATACATTACACTGTCATGCCTAAAACACTTTTCTCTCAAGATATAAAATAATAATAAACTTGTTGATAACGAACAAAAATAGTTGTGATTTGTTTCGCAACATGTCAATCATACATGCATCGTTCTCCCATATTGGTCCTGGACGACGCGTGTCATCTCAGCTTTCCCTCATAAATGACAGGTTAAGTACCCAGAAGCACATTACCAGTCCACACATACTGTATGTTTAAAAGACATCGTCAGGTCGTGCTGATCACATCAATTCACATGAATCCGTGCTGTTCACATCAATTCACATGAATCCTTGGAATTCCGAGCTGCCTTGCATCATCAAAACACTAGCCACTAATGAGTCCACTTTGGCTGTGGCTCAATCCAGGGCCGCAGCTAGGCTCCTAGATATACTCAGAGCCCCCCTCCGTCCTTGCTCATCAATGACAAAATGTGAGTTATGTGATATAAGGCCACTTAGGGAGCGACATCAGATATGCACACGGCGACTCTCTGGGTGCAAACTTGCTCACCTTGGTCCAAAGCCTGATCAGGGAGTTTGTGTGAATGCTCAGACACATTAAAAATTAGAGGGAACAACATTGCCTACCATACCTTCTTTGCTAAAACTGCTGCACCTGTGATGCGAATCCAGATCAGTGGGCGATAACAAATTCAGATGGACAGATGTACAGACGAAGACGGTAGGCCGGAGTCAGGTGATGGGTGAACACTTGATTTGTACGACTGCTGACAAGAACCTCAATGAATATATAAATACATAAATGGCTCCGACACAGCCTTGGGTGCTAAAAAATTTGATTGGAACACCACTAGTCTCATGGTTCACAACTACTTGATGAAAAGAGAGGTATTGCTATAACTAATTAGTGTAACTTAACTCTAATTGTCTGAATATATTCATTTTATATTTGTTCTTAGAAAAACACTTCTCTTCAACCTGCTCCATCTTTGTGCTATGCTTCAAGCCAGCTATCCATTGATTGGGAGGAGAATGTTAGCTGAGAAATACTCATTGGCAGCTTCATGGAAAAGAGGTACTCCGTGGAAATAATGATCAAATGATACTTGCACATACTATCTCTAATCAATGCTATTACTTTTTACCTTAAATTTAAGCTATGCTTCGCAGCAAACTGCTTTCCTAACTAATGAGATTTTAGACTCTCCCCATAAATTTTGTTCTATGAGATGCAGTGACATCAGAACCATGGAGTATAGTTGTTGATTGAAACCACCCGTTTTAATCATCATGGTATTTTAAAAAGTGATCAGTATTCAGTGATCAGTAGCAACTGTGTCAGACTGTGAGCATCTGAAGCCTTTTTTCCACGGATGTTATCTTCCCTTTTTGACCCGACAAAAGCCCAACAGCAAGGCTTGGTTTATGACGCTTCCGCGACATCCGTGCGGCTACACGCTTCAAATTGAGGATTTTACGCTGCACGGCCAGATCCTCTGCTACGTGTTCCTTCCGGATTTTCTTTACCGCGCGGAAAACATGGCGGATGAACTATTGCTCATGGAAGTTTGCTGATGTTTATAGCCACCATGGAATCAATATAGCCACCATCATTACATGTAACAGTTTTAGAAAAGAAATGAGTTGATACATTTATTGAAAATTATAGGGTGTCATTTGAGATGGCCACAGTGGGGGTTGGGGGGGGGGGGTAGTTGCCACCCCTTGTCAACACGTAAGACTACCTAGGAACTCAACATTACAGGTTTTATTTAATTGTATCTTGTGCAGGTTTTATTTAATTGTATGTTGTACATCTGTGTTTTAAACAGCTCCACACAGAAGACTAAAAATATGGTTTTATGTTTGTGTACCAGGAAAAACTTTGTTCCAGGTTCGGGGCGAAAATGGATTAATATATAACAGCATGGATCCTCTACCAAGGGTTTCTGGGAAACATCAAGTGTCAGACACATCAGATCATGCTCTTGAAACATTTTATCCTGTGTCTCCTACGGTGGACCTGCAAAAAGTCAATGTATATAAGGAGGAGGTGAACTCCACAGGTGAGAGATGGTTCTGTCCTTTAAGTTTTCTGATTAACTTCCATATTTCTTGGTGTGTTTCTTGTGGTATGTATATGTGTATTTTCTTTGAAATTTTCAAGTATTTAAACACACCTACCCATGTCTATAATGTATAGGTTTTATACAATAAGCAATTCCCTAACAACAAACTTTAAAGAAAAAATGGGCAACGGGCATTTGATCCACCAATCAATCAATAAATTTTTACATCATGCAGCAAAAATTGACAAACCATGGAAGTTATCTGATCCAGCGGAGTTTGAAAATGAATTCACACCCATGATATATGTATATATTTTTTTTTCATCAAATATCTCATGCAAAGAATTTTGGAAGAAAAGAATCCTTCTGGCAGAACTCAGGCCAGACTTTTCCAGCATACACCCACAATATGCTTGGGTCTGCCAGGTTGGACCAGCATATTCCCAGATCACTGGAGTATTGCTGTTTTGTGCATTGGCTCAAACCACAGTCAGGACCTGTCCACATACCCAAAGGCAGGAGGTGTGGTGAACCCCAACTTACTGGTGCCAATTATGTCCACATCTGCTCTGTGTCTCTCACGGTAGGCAACTCAGTGAAAGAGTGTCCAACCTCTCTCAGGAGGACTGATACTATGTTACTAGACCTCCAGCTCTGTGTGGAGGCGACGTCGACTAAGTAAATTCTTGATCTTGCACACCAGCTTGGGCTCTTTTCCCGCCAGTGAGGAGGCATTCCATGTAATTCAAAATTAAGCATCCCTATGTATTCACTATCCCTTCTCCAGACATGTCCGATCCATCTCAATCTGGCCTCTCTTGACTTTAGCTCCAAAAAACGCTAACATGCGCTGTCCCTCTGATGTATTAATTCCTGAACTTATCCATCTTGGTCACTCTCAAAGAGAACCTCAGCATCTTCATCTCTGCTACTTACAGCTCTGGCACCTGTCTTTTGCTCAATGGCACTTTCTCAAGGCCATACAGCATCGATTGTCTCATCACAGTCTTGTACTTAAACTGAAACTCTCCTTTCACACATCACAACTGACACTTTTCTCCACATATTCCAGCCTGCCTATACATGCTTCACCTTTTTTCCACACTCTCCATTGCTGTGGACCGTTGCCCTTAGATACTTAAAATCCCCCACTTTATCTCTTCTACCTGAATCTTTAGTCTTCAACTTGGATCCCTCATTCACACACATAGTATATTCAGTCTTGCTGCGGCCAACCTTCATTCCTCTCTTTTCCAAGACCAACTCCACCGCTCTAGCGTCTTCTTCACCTATTTCCTACTAATTTCTTAATACAGTACCACAATCCAGCTCCCTCTGACTTCATTTATACTTTTCTGTCTAAATTATCAAAGCAAATACTGCATCTGTAGTGCTCTTTTTTTTTTTTGCATGAAACCATACTGTTGCTCACAAATGCTCACTTCTGTCCTTAGTCTAGCTTCAACAACTCTTTGCCATATCTTCATTGGATGGCTCATGAACTTTATTCCGCTTTAGTCACCACAGTTCAGCTCATCTCCTTTGTTCTTAAAAAAAAAAAAGGGCACCAGCGCGCTTCTGTTTCTTTCCTTCGGCATCTTCTCACTATCACTATCCTGTTAAACTAACCAGTGAACAGCAGAGGTGTCCATTGTGTCACTCGCTGTCGCTTATGACCTGCCGAGCTATTGTTAGTCGATCAAATCACATCGCACTAAATGGAAAAAAAAACTCAGTCGAGAAAAAGACATTTGAGAAAAAAAGTTAACAGCGTTGTTTGCATTGAATGCTGCTCATGCTGTAAGGTAAAGATGATCAAGTAAATCATTGTCACAACCTTGCTTCTGGGAGGAACTTCAAAAAGAAAGTGCTCCAAGGCAATTTGTTTCATACATTACGTGATTTGCCACATTTTATTTTGAAGCAGTGTTTGGCTTCCTTAGAACATTTAGCCTCTTGATAAAATTGACAGTGGGTTGACAGGCAACAAATCCTCCATGAGCCTCATATAACTTCTGGGCCAACAGGCTAAATATATATGTGTGTGTGTGTGTGTGTGTGTGTGTGTGTGTGTGTGTGTGTGTGTGTGTGTGTGTGTGTGTGTGTGTGTGTGTGTGTGTGTGTGTGTGTGTGTGTGTGTGTGTGTGTGTGTGTGTGTGTGTGTGCGTGCGTGCGTGCGTGCGTGCGTGCGTGCGTAATAAATGAGATTTCTGCAAATAGATGGTACATGGAAGTTTATCTTTTTTTTGTGGTTATTTAATTTTTTTTGTAATTGTCTGCCAACAGCAACATCCTCTCTTTAACAGACTGAACATGCCTGCATGTTTAGTCCCAACATATTTATAGAAAACGGTTGAATGGATATTTTCAACACTAACAGAATACTGTTAGTTAAATAGCAGTTAGAAATCGAAATCAATACTTCAAGAACATTATTTTTTGTCACTGTTAGTTAAATAGCAGTTAGAAATCGAAATCAATACTTCTAGAACATTTTTTTTGTCACTGTTAGTTAAATAGCAGTTAGAAATCGAAATCAATACTTCAAGAACATTTTTTTTGTCTCCCTTTGTTTGATAGATTAGTTAACATAGATTAGTGAACATAAGAACACATTGCACATAATTCATTCAATATTCAGTTCTATTTCATAGTTGTTCTATAAATTGAAACCTCGAACAGATACACACATTTGCTTCCTGCTGGCTAGCAAAAAACTAATAATAAACAACAAATAAGATGCACTGGACTACTACTTAACCCTCCCTCCTTACTTTGCAACCTAGCATGCAAGTCATCGCAAGCGCTTTGTTTGGCCTTTGCCACCACTACTTTCACATTACGTTGCATCTCCATATCCTTCTGTCTTTTCCTTGGGGTCATCCGCTTCAAACTAACTAGTAAAGGACGGCTTTAGCTGCTGTTGTCCAGTCATTTGTAAGCACCTCTTGGATATCCGTATCCTGTCTCAATGCCATCCTAAAGCATCAGACTCTGAACAGGACTTCAAATAGTTGAATCAGCAATTGATTGCTTTGAGGAAAAACGCTAACGTGTCTGCAATGACAGCCGTTCCACTCTTCTTTTTTACATCCGCATCCAAGTTGCGGTTGGATCCACTCACCACATGAGTCTGAGTGTTGTTCACTTGCCCAAACACGTCCAATCCAGTTTCGCCTGTCTGGGAAACTTTGTGATGAATCAGATATCCACCAACTCAAATAAGGAGGATCTCCGTTATCAATTCCAATAATGTAGATATTCTCCACATCCAGGGCAAAATTGAAAGACACACTGTCCTCACTTCGGTGTGTATCCACTAGCGGATATCCCAGAGGACCAAGAAGGCTGCCCTCAGCCGCTTCTCGTCAGGAAATTTACGGCGATAGTCGAGAGCCCAGCTGACCAATTCCGTGGTTAGGTTTTGGAATAGAATATAGCAGGAGACTACAATAATAGTTGAGACAGCAGACAGCACAGGTCAATGTAAGCAAGCAGGGATTAAGGAAGGGGGAGGAGCAGCGCAGAAAGCGTCAACCTTGGTTGAGGACCAGCTAAAGAACATAATCACAGTATTATATGTGACATTGTTAACAACATTCTTAGTGTCTTTTTAATGTTTGGGTTTCTTTCAATCTTTTTCATTCAGGTTTCAGAGGACTGCATAATTACCCCCATGCCCACACACTTTTCTTCCTGGAAGGAGATGATGATTGCCTCAAGCTTCACCCAGACCAGTTCAGGGCCAAAATGATCATGTTCCTCTTTGGGAATGCTCTGGCACGTGCACATATGCATTATGGGGTGAGCTTGCTAAAAAGCAATTACATTTCAAAAAGCTTAATTAACTTAACTTGCACTCTACCAAAAACTTGATATTAGATTTTTTAAATTGATGTTTCATCCCAAAAATGTGTTCATCATTTTTTATTTGTTTGGTTTTTTTTGCACAAGTGTTATTGTGAGTGTAAATGTGTAAATGTGAGATGTATAACTTTTTTTCTTTGAATACAATTTTTTGGACACATGTATTTTCTAATACCGGTAATTTTTAGAGAAAACAATTTGCTCCTGACTGACTGTAGGATCTTTGCAAGTTTGACTGGCTGCTTTCCTTCTCCTCTCTGTCATCCTGTCATGTCTCGATCCCTTCATACATGCATACATACATCAAGACGAAGACTTGCAGCGTATTGGATCAGCCGATCACAATACAAGCAGTTGGGACCAACGGCAGAGTTTTCCAGTTCATTGTTTTCCAACTCAACACCACCGATCTGAGCGGAGATGATGGCATCAAAAACCAGGTTTTTATCTCATTTGTAGTTATTTATTGTCTCAATGTGTTTTTTGATGAGGGTCAATAATGTGTTACAAGATGCCTGGCTAACCTGTGCTCATTACTTGGTTTAATGCGACTCTTAAAACCCTTTTCCCTCAGAACTTGCAACCCCGTTCATTGTGTCTGTAGTGAGGGAGCGGCACCAAATAATGGAGCCTTGCCGAGCGGCATTGCATGGCTGGGAAACAACAGCAATTTGGGTCATTTTTCTCAGATTGAAACACTTCAGCGGCTCGGTGGCGCACTGGTTAGCACCTCTGCCTCACAGTTAAGGCACTCGAGTTCAAAATCCAGCTGGCTCCGGTTCTCCCCAAGCCCACGTGGGTTCTCTTCGGGCACTCCGGCTTCCTCCCACTTTCTAAAAACATGCATGGCAGATGTATTGGACATACAACATTTTCCGTAGGTGTGATTGGTTGCGTGGACGGTTGTTCCTCCCTGTGTGCCGTGTAAATGGCTGGCAATCATTTGAGGGTGTCCCCTGCCTACTGCCCAAAGTCAGCTGGCCTCAGCATCAGCAAGCCAGCGACCCTTGTGAGGAGAAGTGGCGATGGGTGGATGGAATACTCCCATTTTAGAGCGGCCTCGGCATGAAGTCAGAATTTCAAATAAGGGGCAGGTAGGCAGCCATTTTGACAAATATTTCCAAGTTGTGGCACGAGGACGATGGATGAAACCTTAATATATTCAGAGTTGCGAGGGGGATTTAAACTCTGTTCCCTGAACTGTGAGGCGGACTTGCTAACCACTGCTTCACCGAGCTGCCTGCCCTGTATATCAAAGTGAAAATTTTCACAATGGATTGTAGGTGTGTGTCTACTTCATTGACACTCAGGCGGAGATACTCATAGTATAACACTGAGAGAGATGACAGTAATTAAAATCATGCCATGAGAGCTACTAATACTGACTTAGTGAGGTACTGCTCACACATGCTGACTTAAACAAGTATGCCTGTGAGTATGCCGGGGACTTCATTCCTTGGAATGGCTGGTTAGGCAGATAGCTCTCGCAAACCTTTAGCTAAATCGACGCGTAAAGGTGACAAATTTTAACTTTATACTATATTAAACAAGGGGTAAACGGGCCGAGATCATGGGTAAAAGAGATGGAAGAGTTAAAGCCACTAATGGGGAAAGACAAAGCGAAGAAAATACTGTGCGACAGAAGATGGTAACTACGCTACTGCTAACAAGGCTACAAGTCTCACTGATACAACATCTACAGTATATGGACTGTCTTAGATGAACGGTGAGAATTTCGTAAAGATTTTCTGGACTTCCAAATCAGAGCTCACTGCCGTGAACCAGAGGATTGCTGAAGCCGAAATTTAATTGAAACCGTAGAAGATCGAATTCAAAACATGGAGCAGGAATTACTTAAATGCTAAGAGTCATGGCGGAGCAGAAAAACAAACTTAGTGATCAAGAAAGTAGCGGTCGGAGGGTGAATTTGAGAATGTACTGTTTCATTTTGGTACAAATGGTTGACAAGACCTAGTGTAAATCTCACTCAACCAAACATGTGAAGAATATGTGGGGGAAAGGAGGAGGAATAAGTTTAACTGAAGAGGAATAGACTACAATATGGCAACTTACATGGAACTTAACATCCTCCCAGGGGAAGAATTTGGATGCAAGACCATTATAAGATACTTTATCACTCCATGTCAAATGATGGACGACCTTCCAAATGTTGAAGAAAGTCATCATTTTCATATATTGTGGGATTGCCCGCTTATCAGACAGTACTGGAAAGATGTCCATGATGTCCATCTTTTCAAATTTACCATTCCATTTGGAATGAAAACTGTATTTTGGTTGTCTTCCTCAATAATTGAGTAAAAAGGATATTCTACTGGTGGCAAGCAAAAAGTCTATGACAAAGACATGATTGACACAAGGTAGTCCTATTTTGTCAATGTGGTGGGACATAATAATGGACATTTAGAGAATGGAAGACTTAACTGCACATGTAAATCAGAAACATGATTGTTTCGAAAATTGTTGGGAAAAATGGATAAAAGGTATAGATGCAAATTAAAAAGCCCAATTTAATTTTGATCTAAGACAATGTTCAGGTCAGTCCCTGTTGACTATGTTGTTCATGTTCCATTGTTCTGGCTTCCCCCATTTCTTTAATTGATTTTATTATTTATTCATTCATTCATTCATTCATTTTCTGTCGTTCTGAAATGGGAGCATTTTGGTGAAATGTGTGAAAAATGCCATTATGTATATGCTTGAAATTTTCATTGTTCCCTTCTGTAAAGTTTGATAAGTTATAAATAAAGAATTTTAAAAAGTAGTATGCAAGTGAAGTTGGAAACAAAATTAAGAAGGAAAAAAGAAACTCACCATGCTGTGTTTAAAAAAAAAAAAATCAGGCTACAGGCTCTACATTATGCATTAATTCGAAAGTATGTAATTTGATTTAATACATTTCTAGGTTTTCCAGGCCTTTCAATAAGCTCCATTGCACAAATATATTATTGTTTAATTTATGCACTGTATTTGATTTCTATTGGATTGCATTATTTATTTCACTTGTTTTAGGTGTGGTTGGATGAAGATGCTGAGCTGTATGAGTTTGCAAAAGTTAAGCCACTCTACGTGAAGAAGCAACTGAAGGTAATTTCCCCTTTGTGAGTCCTGAAATTTCAATTGACTATATAGCAATTTCACAGTTTAAAATTGTTACAGTACCTTCCTCATGTGTCAAAAAACAGGATCAACAATTATATCATACTTTAAAATTTGGCAACTCATGTTGTGTGTGTTGCTGGAATTAAGCAGCTTTAGGGGTCAGCTGTTTCATGCACAAACTGCAAGCCATTCTTCATCTTCAGACCAATGGACCAAATCTTGCTGGGAGAGTTCTTAGCAGTGGTTAGGGTGGGTGTAGAACGGCTCTCTCTCTCTCAAGTGTATTTTCAACAATAGCTCTGTTAATCCCTTCACTACCGATTTATTACTTGTTTAAAATTCTAGGAAACTTGGAAAATGTGTTAAAAAAAAATCCCACTTCAATACAATACACATATAGTAATTAGTGTAATCTACAGTAACACACATACAGTTGTGCTCATAAGTTTACATACCCTGGCAGAATTGATGAATTCTTGGCCATTTTTCAGAGAATAGAAATAACACAAAAACTTTTCTTTCTCTCATGGTTAGTGCTTGGGTGAAGCCCAAACTTATGAGAAGTTGCAAAATGGCACTAGGATGTGTAGATAGGTGTGTAATGAACCGCTGGGATGCCATTTGAAGTAATTGCTATGATTCCAATACCCACCTCGATTTTTTGGGGAAAAGCTGTGGGACGCGAAAAGGTTAAAGCTCTAATAGAAGATCCTTTCGCTAACCGTTCAAATGCCGGAACCAAGTTGCATTTGTGCACACCTGTTGAGCTGACACTTTTTGAAACACTAATGCATATATTCTTCATATGTGTACAGATGCATGTGAAGTGGAGCTACTTTTAATTGGGAAGGTCTAAAAATATTATTGCACTTTTGGGTGTAAATACAGGTGTTTTATGTGGCCCTGGAAAATGCTGTTTTGTCTTCAAGTTTCTGGCTAAAATGCCAAACTTACATGTTGTCTTCAACTTTTACTAATTTGGGAGGGAAACTACAATTTTTATTTTTTTTTTTCCCCCAGTTTTCCCCATCTAATTTTAAAACTACACAAGTGTGACTAACTTTAAAATTTGTCTTCACAGTCATTCCGGCCCTCTGACAGAAACTAGAACGACACTGTGGCCCATGACAAAACTGAGTTTGACACCCCTGTTTTAGACCACTATTTTTTTCTTAAGCTATTGGTTGCTACGGATCTTTGAAACAATGTTATGTGATAAAACTTTAAACGTGTTTCTCTTGAAACTGAGAAATTCAACTTGACAATCAAATCGCTTTAAGCCTGTCATTTTAAGTAATCAAGCTATAAATATTATTTGAAAGGGAATTGAGTATCGGATTTAAATATCTGAATTTCTAATCACATGTATTTTCTGACTGATATATATCTTTCTCCCTAGGTACCAGCTGGTCTTGCAGGATACAAGCCAGAGACTTTCAGCAAATTCCTTGCTCTATATCTTCATGGGGCTGTGCCAAACTGAAGACGCATGCATAGATATGACACCATTTTGAATGAGTTTCATTTTTTTTAAGCACAATATAATTTTAAATAAACTGTAGAATATAAAAATGCATCATTTCTAATGTGTTATGATTGGTAACACAAGGAATAATGATGTGAATCCCAAGCGCACTGGATGCACACCACAAATGAAAAAAAGTAAATGAACAAAAAGAGCACATAACACACGAATGACAAAGGAGGAAATCTATCAACTCCAAAACAACAAAAAGCGACTCTGCCAAACCAGTGTGTGTGCGGTTGCGTTGGGTGGGTTGGGGGCGGGTGGGGTTATATAATAGCGGCAATTCCTAGCACCTAACCTTAACCTTCACAGAAGGTTGCCTAAGTTTAACCACAATCCACAAGTTCAAACTTAAACTCTAAAAACAAATCTTGACCCTAAAAAGAAGTCTAAACTTGTGGGCCCACCAAATGTAGGGAAAATAACTGTTTTGGGGCAAACTTTCTTGCTTGTAGAAAGAAATTTGAATGTGGTCATTCGAATTTAGAGAACGGGGCTAAGTCCTTTGTCAAAACAGATTTTAAAGGCCACATCTGTGTTTGACAGAAAATGACCGCTCTTTACCAGAGGTGTTGGTATTGATAGTCCAAGCAGTCCAAAATGTTTCCTAATTCCTAATTAATTGTGAATGGTCATTCGTCTCTGTGTGCCCTGCAATTAGCTGGCAACCAGTTCAGGGTGTGCCCCGCCCTACTGCCTGAAGCCAGATGGGATAGGCACCAGCAAGCCCAATTGTATTGTCTGAAATCAGTTAGAGCAGGAACACTATCGCTGCCGGAGGATCATTGTAGAGATTTGCAGTTTCTTTCGGTCTTCCCGACCCACAGGAAGTGAGGAATATCTAGCTTGTTAAAAAAATTATTTAGGAATGGGGATCTGCTGGAAAAGGTATAGAAATTCAGGAAGAACAGTCATCTTGATTCAATTCACCCGTCCAGCAAGAGATAAGAGGGTAATGAAGACCAAAGTCTTTCACTGTGCCATCCAGTAGAGCTAAAAAGTTGTCTTCTTTCGCTCCCATATGAAAGGTACACCTGAATGGGGGAGCATCCTGGCCGGGGGGGATTGAAGTACTGTACTTCACTCTTTTGAATATTCAGTTTGTAGCCAGAAAACTTACTTTACCTCTAAATTTCATCACTCACATACACTACAAGTAAAAATCAAAAGTATTGCTGGGCTTGAATTGACTAATGCCTTTTGTTAGGGAATTTAAAAACTTCTATATTGCATTTCCTGGCCAAGAGCCAATATGAGGGAGCTTGTCCATTTGCTGTGCACCCATTGGTTACTCGAATGAATCACCTCCTTGCTATGGAAATGCATAGCTCGCTCAGCTATCAGCAAGCAATTTCTTACGGAAGCGGTCCTTTAACATCTAATTCTAAACATTGCTTTAAGATTTCATTCTGCACAATAATCCCAAAGAGCAAGATTGTGTACAGTATGCATTTTAGTTCATGATATTGGTGTCCTTCCGTTCGAGTTTGGTCAAAAACATTGAGATTATTATATCAATGGCATTATTGATTACTGACCAGTTATTTTTGAACAAATCATATAATTTCACCATTCTTCAATTTGACCAACTTTTTACCATTTACAAGCTTTAGTAAGAGTTACTCAAATCACTATATTTAACCACTAAGCAATATTACTTGAGCTGCAAGACTTTGCAGCCCCTAGGCACGTTGGGTAGTAGCACATTGATATATATCCAAATTACAACTCTGTTTTAGAAAATAACGTTTGCACTTTTTTTTTTTTTTTAACAAAGATGTTTTTGCTAGTTACAGCGTTTTACAAAGAAAAAAAAAAGTGAATGTGTTTCAAAATCTTTGTGGCCCTAACATCCTCAAGATCATTTATGACCAAGATCTGGTACGTCCAATTTGAGCATTTTTTTTTTTTTTTTTTTTAAAGGGTTGGCTCAGCATAGGACATAAAAACTTTTTTTTTTTTTTAAATGGTTTGCGACGTCTTGCTGGCGCTAGTACAATGTAAAACTTGATCATAGTTGGCGCCAGGTTTGAACGCTCATTAAATGTGTAAAATTGAAATGATCAGATGTTAAGTGTATGTTATGAGCCATGCTTTGATGCTTTCCTGCCCAATTTTTAGGGACCAGTATATTTAATCAATGGGCTCAACACAGAGCTTAAAAAGTTTTTTTATTTTTTTTGCCACTCGGTGCCAGCTTTTAATGTCACGATAAAGAATCGCAAAATTCGGGAAACTACATTATCAGTGTGTGTGCTATTTTGACTTTTTAATTTAATTAGGTAAACGTAATTCCGCAGTGCATAAAATCGTAATATATGCAGCAGTCGCTGCTTGGGCTCTAATAATAATAATAATGATCTGGAGAAAAACAAGAGGGACCTCACAGTGGTAGCTACTCAGGCCCTAGTAATCCAGCGGGGCCTCGCAGTGGTCTCTGCTCAGTCCTCAAAAATAATAAAAATAATAATCTGGAGAAAAAACAAGAGGGACCTTGCAGTGGTCGCTGCTCTGGACCGAATTATCACAGTTTGAAGGACCTAAAGAATGGAGTGACGTACCTTGGGTGAAAGATTTCTGGGTGTTCGTTTATGAGCACAGAAATAACCACACACACGTGACAAGTCAAAACCATTGCAAAGTGTTTATTCCTAACAGATTGTCTAATGCGGCATACAACAAGCCAATGGTTCAAAACAAAGCGCTCCGGGTCATTTGGTGATTTTAGCTGCGAAAATCGCTGGACAGAATGACAAAAAGTATGTCTGCCTGCCTGGTCCAATCTTAATCCACACACAGAGGGAAGTTGCACGGACGCGTCAGCAGTGCCTAGTTGTTCTTGTCCTTTGCTCCCCACTTTTGGGTGAAGAGTCCAATATCAGCCATTTGATATACGACAGTGCTCCTACATTGACAGGTTCCAACACGACAAAACATACAAACAGCACGACGGTTAACTTTGATACATTCAAATTGTCTAACTAGCCACTGCATACAGTACATGTATAAAAGTCCATGTACTGAAAGATACTTCATTGCAAGTGTTTGTCTCTGAAGTGGGGCATTTAAGAATTATCTGGTCATTCGAGGAAGAAGGAGAAGAACCAGATTACCCTCTGGAATATTATTCTTTGAAGCTGACCTGGGCTACCCACAGTGCTGTAATTTGTCCAACATCACTCATTGTCTGACAACAGCATACTAATCCACAAATAATTAAAGCTTTTGAAAAATTAAATACCCTATGCTAAAATATATCCCTTCAGTGGAAATTAAAAACTTTGTTCACTGGCCACATTTCTTTTTAAAGACCATTTAACGTAACGTCCATGAGGACTATTTGTGCGACAAGGATGAGATGACTGACAGATAAGCGTGGTCAAGACACTCAATTTCCCTTTAGGGGCTTTGCCTCCCTTTTTCCCCTTTGACTGATAAGCAAGTTGAAAAGTAACTTTGTGTTTAGTTCTGATTTTCATCTATGCTTATTTTATCAATGGAGACTTGATGTGATATGCATGGTGAAAGGCAATGTGGAAATATGACAGGAGAAAGTATAAAACACATACCTACTGCAAAATAAACTGGTTGATAAACTCGTTCTGTTCAGATTCCACTTTGGAGAATGCGTCACATTCAATGCAATATCTGAAACAAAAAAAATATCAAGTATTGGTCATCTCATTGTGTAAAAACACTGACTAAATATTCTTAATTTTTCATGTGTCAAATGATAAATTTTCATCATTTGAAAGCAGTCTGGTGATTGTGCTGAAATTCAGAATAGAACATTATGAACAACAGTTCATTTTTTTTAAGTTTTAGTACTTGCACTTAAAGTGAACACCATGTCTGTGGTTCTACAGTTAGACTCTAGCTAAAACATAATACAGTGACATAAGCGTAACACAAAAACATAGCCAGCTAAGGGATCAACGCTTTAGATTTACATTGCGGAGCGGGGGGGGGGGGGGGAGTGCTGCTGCTGCTGCTGCTGCTGCTGCTGCTGCTGGCTGCTCTAAAAACCACATCATCCTTCTCATTATGTATCAACAGCGGCCACAGGTCTACAGGTGTATATATATATATATATATATATATATATATGTATATATGTATATATATATATATATATGTATATATGTATATATATATATGTGTGTGTGTGTCCATTCTTTCTTAAATACCCGGGACTCCCGGGACCCGCTATCAATTTTTCTTGTTTGACATTGCCTTTCGGTCTCTTTCTCACTTTCTTCCTCGACATTCTGCAAAATCATGTCATTGCACCTACTGTGACACCTGGTGTTGGTAGTCTGTCAGAACAAGTCAAAATGAAACGAATGGAATCATTCAAACCAAATTTTAATTCTGTGCCATCATAGGCGGGCTGGGTTAAAAAGACCCAACAGGCCGCGGGCTGTAGTTTGCCCATGCCTGAGCAAGACACTGAACCCCCAGTTGCTCCTGATGCTTCGATCAATAGGGAACAACCATTGACACACCCAATCATACCTAAAAACAATTTAGTATGTCCAATACAACACCTGTTGCACCTGTCATTCAGTGTTTTTTTTTTTTTATTTAATGATTTGCTGAAATTAAAATTTAAATGTCTTTCCTTATAAGATTTCCCATAAAGTTTGTCTTCAAATTTGTTCTCTGAAATACTTAAATGTTGTACGAACATGAAGTTTTAATTGTCATATACCTTTCAAGTTGTGTTTTCTTCTCTGCAATGAGAGCCTGAAGCTGCTTTTGCAGTGCCTCTCTTTGCATAGCTACCAACTTCAGCCCGTTTCTTGCGCTAATGGCCTAAAATTAGAGAATCTATGATAGTTGTGGCATTTGAAGGCTTGATAATCATAAACAAAACGCCAGAGGGTAAAAAAAAAAATTCAAACCCGACCTTGAATTTTTCTGTCTCTGTCTCCTTTGCCATCTGATCTACAAGCTCGATTAGACATCCAACTCTTTCTTGAAAGTGTCCAATTTCTGTAAAATATGGAATAGGAATTAGATGTGAGGTTAGTGGATGGCTTACAGTAAATTAATCACATTTGATGTGTGAAGAATAGAGACAGGTCTTACTGTTGATAAATTCTTCGCACTCTTCCTTGAGTTCTGAGTTCTCTTTGCGGACATCTGGCTCTAGCGCTTGTAGTTTGTTGAATTCATCCCAAAAAATGCCTTCCTCTTCTATTAAGTCTTGAGCCATATCAAAGGGTCTAACATACAAAAGTGAGTGAAATTGAGATGTCCACTTAATGGCTGAGTACATTTTTAACGTTTGCACTAGTAAAAATGATCATGTGTGGTATATTGAATTAAAAACAAAAATAAAACAAACTGATGTATTTTAGTCCGAAAGAACAAGATCTCAGATACAAGCGGCCAAAATGAGTTTCCTCCAAAGGGTGTACGAAATAGAAATGCGGTGAGAAGATCGGTTATTCAAGAGGGACTCAGCGTCGAGCAACTGCTCTTCAACATTGAGAGGAGCCAGTTGAGGTGGCTCGGGCATCTGGTTAGGATCCTCCTGGTGAGGTGTCTTCGGTGGCTTTAATTTCCGTGGCTAATTCACCCTCTTGAGCCACGGTATGAGCTAACATAACAGCATGACTAGTGGCACAGTAGCCTGCAGCGGGAGCCTCCTCTTGATGTGACTCATACTCTGGTCATTGTCTGCAGCCAATGACTTGCTACAGCCTACCCACGCGGCTAACGTGGCTAACATGTTTATGCTACTTTCACTGAGCATTTTATGCGAGTTCATGCCAGTTAGCATCTTTTCCACAGCAGGTGGTATAGTTAACTGCCCAAAGAGCACAGTCTTACAATGTGGTCATGCTTGATTTTTTTAAAAATAACATGACCATAAAAGTTTAGACAAATGTCTGCTGCACCGTGGATGACTTGTTGCCGTTCCTAGAAATGAAATCACTATTGTAGTTACTATTTGCATTCATTTGTATTTGTTTAATGTTTGGCACTTTAAACAATTGATTTGTATTTTGTTCAAGTTCAACTTTTCTGAGCGATCTCAGTTCCATCTGTTATTGCAGCAGTATTTGGAAGAACTTTAGTTTGTTAATGGGAGCCTGCTCAATAAAAATATATCCATCTTGAAATTGGAAAGTTTATATTAGCAGTTATTTTATTCTTTTGACAATTTTGCGAAAATATTGTCATATCTCATCCTCGTGGACACAATCTTGTGACATATCTCGTCTCGTGGAATTTGTATCTCGTCCCATGCCTAACTACCACTGATGTGATGTAAAAATTTAACTGCGTGGCTAATGTGTCTGCCTCTCTTAAACTAAATAGAATCTACTTAGTTGGAAGGCGGCTGTGGCGGCTGGAAGGTGGTTTCAACAACACCACCACGACTTGTCTTCGCTTCCTCGTGCATGCACTTAAACGTGCTGGTCAGGACAAATATTTGTACAGAACAGAAAGCAAATGGTCCGAAATTAACAAATGTGTCCGAAATTAACACAAAATTTCAGCATGTCCACAAAATTAAATATAACAAAACAAAATTAAATACAAAACAATGTATGCAAACTCCAAATTAATTCACAAACACAAATTACTCAGACACATTCAAATGAAAATATTTTCTATTCTGTACGAAAACATGTTACAATTGTGACTGATGATGCTCCCAACATATATACAGAGGGCCTCCGGTTTACGAGATTAATCCGTTCCACGGTTGGGCTCGTAAGGTGAATTCACCGTGTGGCGGGCAATCCCAACATATGTATATATGTATATATGTGTGTGTGTATATATATATATATATATATATATATATATATATATATATATATATATGTATATGTATATGTATATGTATATGTATATATATGTATATGTATATATATGTATATGTATATGTATATATATGTATATGTATATATATGTATATGTATATATATATGTATATGTATATATATATGTATATGTATATATATGTATGTATATATATATGTATATATATATATATATATATATATATATATATATATATATATGTATATATATGTATATATATATATATATATATATGTATATATATATATATATGTATATATATGTATATATATGTATATATATATATATGTATATATATGTATATATATATATATATATGTATATAAATATATATATGTATATATATGTATATGTATATATATATATATATATATATATATATATATATATATATATATATATATATATATATATATATATATATATATATGTATGTATATGTATATATATATGTATACTATATATATACTGGTCTCTATTACGAAAAAGCGAGAGAACACTACAATCATCTGGCACTTAAAACCCACGGAGTCAGTTTCTCATGATATTTTGTTAGAAGAAAAGGGTTCTTGGGTTCTCCAGGGTTAAGCCAAAATAACTCAACCTGTCGGATTCCTACAACGAAGCAACGTGGCAAACAGTCACGTGAAACAACACGGAGCAGAGAATACTTTCGTCAAAACCAAAGTTGAAATGATATGACAGCTTTAGCAAAGCTCACGATTAAACCAAGCCTTAATATATGTGGCGTTTGGCTAAACAATAATTGTGTCAAATGCTTACCTGATACGATAATGTTTCGAGCTTGACCAGGAGCCACTAACGTCCCTGTTTGAACAATTTATACCGTTAGACAACCCTCTTCCATGGGAAGAGGAAAAAGTCAAGGAAATTTCTGTAGCGACTGCCACATATGAAAAGGACGTCAGCGCCAACCAGATGATTGGCTCTTCGCGGCTGAAGCCAGATGGTGGCCATCTTACGTTGCCAGACTTCCTGTTCACTTTTCATTCAACGTTTTACGAATCATCAGTGGTGATGGAACTTTCACTCTTTATAGAAAGCTGGTAATTTACGAACCATTTCAATAAAACGAATCTTTTGGTAGACAGGATTTTGGTTATTTTAACTCTTTCACTGCCGGTTTTTCTCTCCTTTTTTCAAGAAAAAATATGCTTATGGCAAATATTACTCGTTTATAAGTAATTTGTTGAAAACAACTCCACTTCCATAGATTAGGTCTACAGTTGCATATTATCAATACACGAAAATACCACATTGTAAAAGTATCAAATTCTATGGGATCACAGAATTTGTTTCCTTGTTCATGTGTCACAGAAGTTGAAATTACTTTTTTTGGCTAAACAAGAAAAATCGCACGTATAAATGTGTACCTATATTTACAAGTAGGATTCATTGTCCCACCAAGAAATACCAATAGATTTTATTTAATCAAAACTATTTTAATTTCATGCTGAGACAACCCAAGAATATCTAAAATGGCAGTTTGTAAATGATGATTTTATTACCAAGCGCAAAAAAATCCAAACCCCATCTGACATGTTAAAAATAATTGCACCCCTGCCCCCTTGCTAATTCATTACAGATAGCTGCTGCTTTCATTCCAAATAGAAATACAATAATTGGATGAATCGATTAATTTAAATTCTTCGTTTGATCAACCTTTGCTCATATTTGTCATCGGGACCAGGTGTCTCATATCTCAATGAGATATGCAATTATTTGTTATTTTTTGTTTTTACATCATCACTGTTCAGCGCTTTTTTAAAGTCTCAACCTAATAAATTTACTAGACAATGTGGAGCCATTACAAAGGTGTTCTGATATGATTTTTGGTTTCTGGTTTTCAAACAACTAGTGGTTTTGTCAAGGTGTCTATATTTATTGCTTTGACAATGCTTATTCCTTTAGGCATATCCAAATTGTATAGTTTTTGTCTTATTACTCTGCATCCTCCTGAGTCATATGAACAATTGAACATATATAAAACTTTGTCAGGTCTATTCAGGTCTCTAGTTCCTATGCATATCTACATCCACTAATTAGCAGAGGTGAGCACTTTGTCAGCACTGACTGACTATCCGTCAGTCCGTTACCGATGGACGCCCGTTTTGTGAACAAATTGATGAACGACAGCAACGGAAAAAAGCCCAGAAAACGTCTGATTAAAAATGGGTTTGCAATTTTCATCCATCGCCGCAACTTTCATCCATCGCTGTAATCGTCGGGATAGACATTACATCAGATGTCCATCAGACATCCGTCAAGTCCGCCACACCCTATTTTGCCTACTAAAACATACTTCAACTGACTTGCATGTTTATCTGCAACTGTATATTGCTGCATTTTTATAGTACTAACTGCTCAAAGAACCTAGAAACTTATCTCGTCAAACTAGTTCCTAGCATGTTGGTTTTTTGAAAGATCGCCCAAACCACAACATAGTAAAACAATTGATCTAATCCAGACAGAGAGTGGGAAAGTGCACAAGGCCTCGGGCCAGTCCTGCCACAGGTCGGAGCAGAAAATGGCAACTTTTCACCTTCCACATTGAGTTCTTATACAGTTTTGGGGCATGTACTGTAGTCCCACAGTGGAAAGCAGGTACATGTGTATGGGGATGGTGTCTTTCATTTGTCGACCATTCTTTTGAAGAGGGGGAAATCAGTGCGCCATAAATCTTGAACTTTATCTTCTTCAGTTTACACTGGGATGTTGGAGGAAGCCTTTTGTTTCTTTTCTAGGTAGCATTTGGTCTCAACATCTTTGGGGTCAAAATTACACATTTGCTTTACTGCAATGCAGTCAATTTGACAATAGTCACTTTCCAAAACATTATTTTGGGTACAGCCTACGCGGCAGGGTACCAGTTGATCCACGGACCGGTACCGGTCTGGGGACCGGCGGTTGGGGACCGCTGTCATACGGGACCTCTCCCGATACAGATATCAGAACACTAATTTTCAACTCAGTACTGGTGAATTTTTTTTTTTTTTTAAATGATGTATGAATGAATGAATGATGAGGGCCGGCGTGGTTCAGTGGCAAAGTCATCATTATCTTCTCCCAACTGAAAGGTTGTGGCTTCGATCCCCTGACCTCAGTCACCATATTGCTCCTGACGCGTCATCAGTAGGTAAATGAGTTATCAGTGTAAAGCGCTTGGAGTACCCAAGGTAGAAAGCACTGTTTAAGTGTTAAGTCCTTTTACCATGTATATAAGTGGGGTTTGACTAACACTATACATTAGTATACAGCCTTGAATATATTAAGCAGTGCTCTCGTTTGCCTGTGTCTGAGATGCATATACAGTGGACCCCCGGGTTACAGTGTCCCTGGCTTAAGTTTTTTTCATGTTGCGATGTGGAATACTGAGTTTTTTCGTCCCCTCTTTACGGCATTTTCCCCGCGCTGCGACAAAAATGTCATGACCCTAGGGGGTTGGCTGTATTTGTGTTGTTTTGTCTCCATCTGCAGGCGTTTTTAGGTAATTGCACTTATTTTCTCTTGCGGTCTGCCTCCATGCAATGCATCACTACAATGCTGGTCTGCTATTGGTCGGCGTCTCCTCACGGAAATGCTGGTCTGCTATTGGTCAGCCTCACTCATTTCAAAATGGCGGAACGGTAAAGCTTTGTTCATTTGTGAGTGGTTACAAAACCCTATTTATAGTGCATTTTACTGCTTAATTCAAAGTTGAATGGGCTAGCCATGGGTCCCAAGAATGCTAGTGGTGTTAAAGATAGAACTAAGAAGATGATTTATATGGAAACAAAGCTGGAGGTAATCAACAAATAAGAAGCTAGCCTAGCCTAGGCTAGCCTTATTAGGGAATATGGGCATAACAAGCGCCACTCAAAGATAAATAAATCCTTTCTACATTTTTTATTTATGAGGTTTTCTGATTGTATATTATATATATGTAGCACTTACGATACTATTTTGGTACCAATTTTTCATATGTATGTACAATTTTGGTGTTTTTACCTGGAGTAAATGATGGGATTGCCCATCATACGGTGAATTCGCCTTATACGAGTCCAACCGCGGAACGCATTAATCTCGTAACACAGGAGCCCATTGTATGTACTGTATATATATATATATATATATATATATATAAAAATATATATATATATATATATATATATATATTACTCAGCAAAACCTGACCACTTCCGAACATTTTTTTTACAACTTCCTCTGCCATGTTTGTTTTGATTTCACAGGTCATGTTTCAGTTTCACCCAGGAGCTCGTTGTACAAAAGATCATTGCATTTAATGTTCCAGCAGGGAATGTTCAACCAGCTTGGTAAGGGGCCATTACAGTCAAGCGAGCTAGGAGAGAGAGCAAGGGAGTCGCGCTGAGCAGTTAGCAGCTACAAAAGTGCAATTTGCTAGATTTACGACCAGTTGACTGTCTTTCAAGTTGAAGATGTGTACCGGTATGTTTCCCAAGTGAGTGTTGTCACTAATTCGGGTGTTCATTTTCTTTTGTTTGTGATGTGTTAATCCTCTTGCTACCGAAACATGCGTACCCATGTTAGCATTAGCTTGCGCTATGCTAACATAGCAAATAGGGTTAGCAAATACACAGCAAATAGGGTTATAATCATTAAATTTATTCCTTTCTAATGAAAAAACAGTCTAAATCTTACGCATTGCCCCATTAATACCTCCAACTTAGTTGGTAAGTGTTAGAATAATTGTAAATATAGTGATTATACATTTGCAACAAAAAATAAATGCTTGCAATGAAGAAACGCTTTGCTGTGTGAATGATTGTGGTTTGGATTGTAATTATTACAGTGACTATGAATTTACTATAAAATATAGACTGCTGTGGTATGTTGGTGGTATGCTGTGAGAATGAGTGCACTGCTTGTGGGAAAAAAAAAACCTTTGGTATTGTTTTGTCTCAAGCAGAAGGAAGGCCGCTCAACCCTGCCAGTTGGAGCAGTCCCGCAGCTGTGACTCTTATCGATGTCTCGATATGCATAATATTTTATCAGAATGACTTGCTACGTATAATATTTTATCATACATGCATTAGTTTCTCACCCACATGCTCACATATAGGACAAGTACACAAGGTTCCGGCCATAGACTTGCATTTTTTCCTGCCTCTTGAAGGCCGGGACCTTCATGTAGTTAGGGATTTCTGTATCAAATAAAAGTGAAAGGGGTTGGAGAGAATGGCAGAGCGCAGTCGAATTGTCCTTGGCCAGTTCCTCTTCGCTCCCCTCATGCATGAGTTGGGAAGATTGCCTTGTCTCCTTTTTTGTGTACAGTTTCTTACAAATGTCTGACAAATGAACCTGACAGTTAGTGTGCCTTGTTTTCTTTGTTAGCTACCAGTTAGATACCACCAGGGGCGTCACTAGACCAAATTTGTTACCGGGTCACATATAATTCATGAGCGGGCGCTAAAAGCGTTAAAAAAAAAAAAAAAAAAAAATCAGTGCTTACCATAGAAAAGAATTCATTTTTTAAACTACCTAATCATATCAGACTATGTTGCTGTCTAGATCTTTCATGAACCACCTGAACATGTACTATGTTAATGCATCTGGCCTGCTTTTGCACCTGACTCTGGACTTCTAAAACATAACAGATAAAAGAAAAAATAAAGAGGAATGAGTCTTTTATATTTCTGTATTTCAGTAAACATTTGAAAACTGAACATTTACAAAGGCAAAAAAAAAAAAAAAACCTAAATTGCTAGATTTGTGAAACTGGGCGGCACCCACGTAATGATATACAGTACACAACATAAAATATATATATAAAAAAAAAACACAAAGACATTATGTCATGATGTCACGTCAAATACATTAGCATCATGTGCTAAAAGCTGAGCTGTATCTAAAATAAATTTAAAAAGAAATACTGTACAATACCAATTGTTCATAATACAACAAGAACCAAAGCTGAATGTTTGGTCATGACCTAGAAGGAGCCCATTGGGAATCTCTTCAAGCACAATACAAGGATTTTGCCTGCGCTGAGCAGTAGAACGACAAAAATACAAATGCTAACATTAATGTTCCAATTTCTGTCAACTGAAGCATTTATCAAGGTATTTGGCACAAGCATGGCAACTGGTCACTTCCGCTTATAAGTTGCAGGGCTGCTTGCAAAAGTAAGAAGTTTTGTGTATTATCATGTTCATTGTTGTTAGACAGGAGGAAGCCTGCAGAGGATGACAGTAGTAAGTTGTTGTTGTACATGCGCTGTAGCTAACAGCATCTCTGGACCACTTGTTCAACATATATTTCTATTTTTCTTTCAATAAAAGAAGCGATCATTCAGAACCTCGACTGAGTGAATCCTTAAACACATGCAAGGTGTATGTGCATTACAGTATTATAGACAGCAGACTAATGGTTTTGGTCCTATTTTTTTTAATGCTTCATGAAATGTTCTTTAGGCCCCAAATAAACCTGCGTATAGACCAGATCCAGCCTGTGGACCGTACGTCTGACAGTACTGATCTATGGGCTGTATAACGTTTTGATTGCATTTTTATTTAACACGTTGGAAAATGGAAAGAAAAAAAAAGCATCAACAATGGACAAGTCACTTCAGTGCAGTTTACACATCCAAAAGGAGTAGAAAGAAGTTCAAGAACTTATTGAGTGTGACCCCGTATTTCCTCAAAATTATGATACTTAGATACAAGTTTATTATATACAGTAACAATGTTTCTGTCAACGAACACAAGCCTACTCAAAATGATCATAGATGCAGAGGTCCTGAGCAGAGCCAACAGACCATAACCAACATTATGTTTCATGCTGATTAAACTCACTGGAACGTCTCCAAACAGCTTGCACAGCAAATGAATATGGTTGTCTTGATACAAGGAATAACGTCAGCTCAGTTAGCATTAGTTAGCACTTATGCTGCCTTGCTAGCTAGGTTTTGACTTACATACCTCTCGTAAACCTCGCTACTTCATCCTTGTTGCAGGTGAAGAACTTTCTGATATTCAAAGTTTCAGTTGGAGTCAAATTGGAGTCAATAATGTACTTAAAAAGTTGTTGTCGACTATTAAGTTCCCACATTAAGTAGTCGTGAACGCATTGTTAATGTGGAGTACTGAATACAGGAGCAATTAATTACAATACTAAGTAGCATGTGTGCTCCGAAGTGATTTCTTTTTATTGGTGAAATTTTTACTGGCACACAGCAGATCTACTCTGTGTTCAAAATTATTATGCAAACTGGATTTTTGTTTTGTGTTGCTCATTAAACTCATGGGTGGCAGTTTGTGTCAAGGCTCTGTTGCTCATTGACATCAATCTCAGACTCGTGCGAAAATTGGTTGAGCTCAGGAAATCTGTTTAAAAATGTTATTCTACATTGTGAAGGAAATCTTACATTAGGTTGTTATCATTATGTGTTTATTTCTTGTCTAGAATCGCGAGCATCGCTATCCATCGATGCAGTTCTAGCTCATCTCGCCCCAGTCCTTAGATAAAGCCGTTGACGCAGGAAAGTGTGAACTGAAACCCCGGCCCAGCTGTTGGCGGCGCCCGTCTGGTTCTTTTTGTTATGGCTTGTAACGTGCAGTCGGGGATGGCTGGGCTCTGATAGCTCTGGCGAACATGAGAGTGAAACCAGAGTCCTCCCTTGCCGGCAAAGAAAAGTAATCTTGGTTGGTCTGAATTACTATTTCGCTGCTTAGCAGCTGGGCTTGTCTTAGCCTTCTTTTGTAGATTTCTCTGAGACACATTATTAAGCAGGCCACAGGTTTCAATCAATATGGGGAAGAATAGCGAAGAAAAATCTCCCTGCTGCTGAATAGCGTAAAATAGTACTCTACCTTCCATCCATCCTTTTTCTATAGCCGCTTATCCCCACAGGGGTCGCAGGCTTGCTGGCGCCTAGCTCAGCTGGCTTCGAACACCCTGAACTGGTTGCCAGCCAACCGCAAGGCACACAGAGACGAACGACCAATCACGTGCCCAATCACACCTAAGGATGCATGTTTTTGGGGAGTGGGAAGAAGCCAGAGTGCCCGGAATGAACCCAAGCGGGCTCGGGGAGAACATGCAAACTCCACACAGGAAGGCCGGAGCCAGGTGGATTTGAACATGGACCTTTGAACTGTGAGGCGGACGTGCTATTCACTGCGCCACCTTTACTCTACCTTGCTCAGGATATAAAAATATTGGATATTTACAAAAAACCTAAGAGTGACCATCGAACGGATTGAACTAATGAAGCCAAAGAACAAAATGTTTCTGCCAGACAACTTTCATCTGATTGTTACAGAGAAGTTGCTAAAAGTCCATTGCAAAGCAGCAAAGAGGTATTTGAAGCTGCTGGTGCCTCTGGAGTCCCACAAAGCTCAAGGTGTAGGATCTTCAAGAAGTATGCAAGTGTGCTTAAAAATATTTTTCAACCACCCCTAAACAATGCTGACAAGCAGAAATGGTTGCAGTGGGCTTAGGCATACATGAAGACTAATTTTCAAACAGTTTTGTTTATTGATGAGTGCTGTGCAACCCTAGATAGCGCAGATGGCTGGAGCGGATGGTTGGTGAATGGCCACAATGTGCCAACAAGGCTGAGATGGCAGCAAGGGAGAGGGGGTGTCATGTTTTGGGTTGGAATCATCTGGTAGGTCTTTTTATGATCCCCGAGGGTGTGAAAATGGCCTCTACAAAGTATGTAGAGTTTCTGACTGACCACTTTGTTCCATGGTAGAAAAATAAGAAATGTTCCTTCCGACATAAAATCATCTTCATGCATGACAATGCTCAATCTCATTCTGCAAAGAACACCACTGAGTCACAGGCTGCTACGGGCATAAAAGAAGAAAAACGGTTCTGAACTGAACTGATCTTTACCTGACCTCAATTTTATTGAGAACCTGTGGAGCATCATCAAGGCAAAAGATCTGTGTACAGTATCAGGGTGGGAAGTCATAACATACTTTGCATAAAAATTTGGAACACAGTGTATAACTGGGGCACGTGCCCCAGGGTCTGGCGACGCGGCTGGATACCACACACTCATACACACACACTCACACACACTCACACGCATCAAAACGCCCACAATCACCTGCTTGCCTATAATTTGACCCATACAAGTACTCTTCCAAGACAATGTCAACCACCATCACCATAGTGTCTTTTACTGGCATTCACATAAGATCGATCAATGGACAGGATGGACGCACCAATCAGACTTGAAATAACGTTGGATAAATTGGAATGTTAGATGTTAATTGCAAACTGGTATGAAAATAACTGAATCAACACTGGCTCTCTTCCTTCCTCCGCCATCTTGTCGTAACTACCTTCCCAACACCAGGAAGTGGCACTCTGAACCACCAGATCTACAGCCAAGGTTCACCCAGGGCTATCGATATTGTCTCCCCAACACTCACGGATGTCATTATGGGAAAAATGCCTCCTAAAAGGTGCTATCTTTAGGCCTGAAATAATGTCAACTCTGCAATGTTTTTTTCTTATCAGAGACAAGTCAAATAATACACATACAGGTCACAATGAGTCAGAAAGTAAAAAGCAGACCTGTTGAAGCTAAATAAACACAAACTAAAAAGTGGACTTTTCTATCAAAATGAACTAAGTTAAATCAGTGGTTGCGATATTAAGATGATGATGACGGATGCTACATTTAAGTTCATTCCATTATTTTAATACATTTTACTGTGACATTTGTTAATATCAGTTGTTGGTTTTTGCTCACATCTTATAAATCCAGTTCGAACCTTAGACTTTGTGCTTTTTACTGCACAATTTATTGGACCCCAAACATTTTTGTTGGGTCCCATAGCCTTTCAGCATTATGAGTCTTGGGAACCCAACAGTTTACAAAGGTAAAATGAGCACTGATCAAGTGGGAAAAAAAAACAAAATAATAGTAAAGTACTACTACTACAGTACTACTATCACTAGAAATACTAATGATGCTATTGATCATAAATAAAACATTAATATCATCATTACTTTTTATATTAATAATAATTCATCCAGTTTCATAGCTGCTTATCCTTAAAATGGTCATGGTATTGCTGGAGCCTATCCCATCTGTCCTTATGCAGTGAGCGGGGTACACCTTGAATTGGTCACCTAAGGGCAATTTAGGCTGTTCAATATACTTATAATGCTTGTTTTGGGAATGTGCGAGGAAACTGGAATGCCCAGAGAAAACCCATGCAGGCACGAGGAGAACATGCAAACTACACATATGAAGGCTGGAAATGGAAGAGAACCCACAACCTCCGTATGTGAGGTGGAATTACATACCAGTCTGCTACCATTTTAATAATAATAATAATAAAAATAATAATAAAACATAATATCTTTTTAGGTCGCATCTTTTTCACAAGCAAAATTTCCTTTGTTAAACCATAGAATTATTGTAAAAACAGAGCGCGCATCTTGAAAAAATTTGCCTGCAGTCACAAAAGCAACATGACATTGACAAAAGTGTTCCCGTGTTTTTTGCGGTTAATTGGGACCAAAAAAAAAACCCCAGCAAAAAGTGAATTTTGTGAAGTAGAACCCTCCCCACGTAGGCACCAGATGTTTTTAAAGTTAAGTGAAAAATAGTTATACTTATTTGAGGGCAAAATTACTACAGTACACATATTTAATTTTTATACAGCATAATACAGTAACTTTACTGGTATTCGTTTCCATTTACGTCCTTTGGCCGTAGTTGGGGAATAAAGAGGGGCGGAGTTACGCTCGGGGTAACAGCCCTTGCACGTTGACCAACTAGAATGGAGCCCGCGCAGCTGAACAAACATGGAAAAGCAGGGTTGATACTCAGTATTCCAATTGACAAGAATAACATTGTTTGTAAAATCTGCCCAATGCTCTCTTCCATTCTCAATTATTAATCCCGCCGCGTGCACGCCCTACCCACAACACTACTGTAATTAACATTCAGCAACGTTGCCTTCTCGGGCGGATGAATAAGCATGTGTGGCAGAGGAGACACTCTCACTTGACCGTAGAGACGTTGTGTTGAGGTTCACTAGAAGACTGCTGCTTGAGGTGCTCAATAGACAGTCAATTACATAAAGAAGATTGGAGAGACAGTCAATAACGTGGACAAGATTGGAGAGACAATCTGTCAATTATCTTAAGACGTGTGATTGGCTCCAAATGTGGTCAGGGGTGGTTTACAACTCCAGCCCTCATTGGCCGCTGTTGCGCAAGGAGCCAATCACGCAGCTTGAAGGAATGCCTGTTGCATGTGCAGTAGTCAATTCATCCACAACGCTTCTTTCTGCAATATAGGTTTTCTTTTAAATTAAAAAAAAAAAAAAAAGAAGCACTGAGAGCATGAAAGACGAAGCTGGAGGTGATGAGGGAACACTGTACAGTCATATACATAAGTTGATGTATGTATTACTTCACATAACACGATGTATTTAGAAATCTGGGACGATGACAACTCTCTAAAAATTTCTTGACTAAAATCTACTTTGGTCCATTTTCTCGTAACCAAATTTACAAATAATTGTTTCTGCTAGCATATTTGTGTTGAAAATATTCTATTTAACTCCAGCCATATAATATCTGAGACACTGGGAAAAAACAAACAAACAAACATCTCCCTCAAATGTGTTTTTTGTTTCATATTGTGAGTAAAGCCTGTATGAACCTGAGAGATACAAACTCAGGTACATTTTGGGATACTAAGCAGAAGTGACTTTGAAGTCAGGCACTGTCTAAATGGTAGAAGAGCATCCAAGTAGAGACCATGTTAGGATAGTCTGTTTAGGATTGGAACACCTACATAGTTTATGCCAAATTGGAAGATTGGGGGAGGGTAATGTCGAGAGGAGTGGGTGTAGATGGCAGAAGTGGTTCCACTAGGGGTAGAAGCAGGATGAGGCAAGAACTTTAAGAGAAGGAGAATTCCAGGTAATGGTTTGCTTGCACTTTCAATTCTGCTTACACTCTTGAAAAAGTGCCGAACCTGTGCAGAGGCTCATGCATTAATAGGTTTCCATAAGGATGAGTCATAAACAGGTGAGTTTAATGCCTAACTTGCAGGGTAATCCATTGGTTAGGAGGAAGCATTTCCTCCTTTGAATAAATTCTGGACCCAGGCAAGAGGCGTGGCCTGATGTCAGGAGTCATCATCTGTATCATCAATCAAAACCTTGGTATCACGGGTCTTTGATCTGGAGGAAAAACAGAAACAGGCATCCTCTGAATGGCACTGCAGGGACACAAGTTTTTGAATACATTTATTTGCATCACTTTGGACATATAAACAATTTTTAAAATGTATTATTGGGGCTATACTGATGGCACAACATACCCTTGGCTTGATATAAACTTTTATGTTGCCAGCCACTGCAGCTATTGCTCACAACATTTTTACAAATCACAAATAAATACATTCACTTTGGGGTGGGGGTTTAGGGGATATGTTGACTAATCACATCGTATGTACTTTGCAGTTTAACATATTCGCTAGCAGCAGTTTTTATTGAGGGTGTGCCAAAAGTAGTGTTACAGTCAACAGTACTGCTGCCTTCTGTTTCAACAGGCTTCAAACAAAATTTGCAGAATTTTGCTTGTTCCGTGTCTGTCGCCGCCAACCCAAACTACTAATACAACTCCTGCCTTGGCAAGACACGTTTTGCTTTGTTCAGCCATAGCCTTGTGCAAAAAATCTCTATGACATGAGGATGAGCAAAATGAGAGGAAAGAGGAAGCTATAGAAGCCCCTGAGTTTTTTTTTCTCAGTCATAGCATAAAAAAAAAAAGAAATAACTTAAAGGCCTAAACATTCCTGAAAACAAATATGAGGCCGATCTGAGGCATCCCCCTGCCCTTGCACCTATTGAGATTACCCTGTCCTTGCTTCCCGCCTAGGGGTCCTTTTTGGGGCAGACGGATGATGAAATCGATCAATATGTAAGACCAGGGATGAAGAGGAATGGTACAAGACACAGCATCCTGGCAGGTGGCTGAGAAGAGGGTTTGTGTTGATTGCAGACAGGGCAGGCCTTGACAAATTCACAGGCATCTTTCTCCATGGAGGGCCACCAGAAGTGTTGGTGGAGAATTTTTGTCATGTGAGTTCCTGGATGCACATCAGTATCGATGAGTGTGCCCACTGGAGGACCTCGAACTGCAGGGCCGTAATCAAGGTTATTATTTTCTGTCCACAAAAGGGACCTTGGTACCCTCCGACCAATGGAACCATTCCTCTAGGATCATCTTGACTGCCAGTAGTTTGTAGTTTCCAATATCATCTTTATTGTATGCAGGAAACCGGCTTGAAAAGAAGGCAATTGCATGGAGTTTCAGGTGGTTTCTGGGACTGCTGCGACAGGTCAGCCCTGATCCCAACGTCCGAGGCATCCACTGCTATGACTAAATGCTGCTCGGGATCAAGCATCTGGAGGATGAGGGTTAAAACAAAGTGTTTTTTGAGTGTATGAAACACCTCCTTAGCCGCATGGGTCCACCAGAAAGCGGCGGTTCAGGGTGCAGATGCAGTGTAATAGGGTAGATTTGGTAAGTGATCGCATGAAGAATGCACCCATCCAGGGCAGATATGTGCTCTTGAGGCCCAGTTGAATCACCAGCCAGCCCCAGAATCCACCAGAGCTCCCAAGATGTGAGCGCCATCTGGCAAGAGCTACAGGACCGAGAGAGGAAATGTATGTTGCGGTACAGTGTTGAGGGTAGGCCTTTAATAGACAAATGGCAAGAAAATGTCCTCCGACCGACAATACAGGCAAAGGATTGCTCAGTGACAATGTTCTTATAATTGGAATATCTGACAAAGAGCGATAGGTCTGGCAACACTAATGCATCAGTGCATGTGTTAAGCCCATAGAGTGAATATAATAAAAAATGAAAAAGTAATGATAAAAAAATTCCAACTATGAAACTCGTTGGTTTTATGTAAATTTCACACGCCAAAACCCAGGATTAAACTCATGTCAGTATGTAAGATGTCCATTATCACGCAGCGGACAGACCATTAAGCATTTTAATTGTGGCAATATGCAACCGCCTGAAGGCATGTGAGGGGACAATAACAAAGGAAAATGGCGTATTTGCCGACAAGGGAAAACAAATGATTTATTTGCTGATATGAGATGATAACTGTCCCAAAAGTTAGAACCATTTTTTGATCATGTATTATAGCAAATGTATTGCGATTGACTTACTGTGAGGCAAGTCTTGGCCTACGTAGAGTCATGCTATAACTCCGTTTCCAGGTCTTTTTGCCTTGTCGATTCCTAACTCCATCCTCTTGATCCATCATCTGCTCCAGGAGGGTCTGGTCATCAGCATTTAGAGGAGCCACGCTAATGTCTCTCACAGCTCTGAACTCACCACAGTTATTCAGATGTTCATTCTCCAGTCGAAAGAAATTCCACACGAAACGCCTGGAAAAGAGAAACCTGAATGTTTGTGTTCCATTATAATAGTTTAGTGACATTGGCACACTGCAAAACGCAATCTATCGCAAACTGAAGATTGAGGGGAGGAGTATAAATTAACAAATTTCTGCCCTCTGTCACCGATTCTGTTCATTATCTTTATGGACAGAATTTCTAGGCGCAGCCGAAGCATTGAGAGGGTCTGGTTTGGGAGCCTCAGCATTGCATCTTTGCGGATAATGTGGTGCTGTTGGCTTCTTCAGGCCGTGGCCTCCAACTTTCACTGGATCGGTTCACAGCCGAGTGTGAAGCTGCTGGGATGAAGATCAGCACCTCCAAATCTGAGACCATGATCCTCAGTCGAAATGGGATGGAGGGTCCTCTCCGGGTCGGGGTTGAGGTCCTGCCCCAAGTGGAGGGGTTCAAGCATTTTGGGGTCTTGTTCACGAGTGAGGGTCGGATGGAACTTGAGATCGACAGGCGGATCGGTGCGGCGTCTGCTGTGATACGGACTCTACACCGGTCTGTCGTGGTGAAGAAAGAGCTGAGCCAAAAGGCAAAGCTCTCTGTTTACCAGTCAATCTATGTTCCTACCCTCACCTATGGCCACGAGCTGTGGGTCGTGACTGAAAGAACAAGATCCCGGACGAGCGGATGAAATGTTGGAACGTGGACAAAATTGTTGGTACCCCTCAGTTAAAGAAGGAAAAACCCACAATTCTCACTGAAATCACTTGAAACTTACAAAAGTAACAATAAATAAAACAAATTTGAAAATTAAATAATTAAAATCAGCCATCACTTTTGAATTGCTGATTAACATAATTATTTAAAAAAACAAACTAATGAAACAGGCCTGGACAAAAATGATGGTACCCATAACTTAATATTTTGTTGCACAATCTTTTGAGGCAATCACTGCAATTAAGCGATTTCTGTATTTGGCAATGAGCGTTCTGCAGCTGTCAACAGGTATTTGGGCCACTCCTCATGAGCAAACTGCTCCAGTTGTCTCAGGTTTGATGGGTGTCTTCTCCAAATGGCATGTTTCAGCTCCTTCCACAGATGTTCAATGGGATTCAGATCCAGGCTCATGGAAGGCCACTTTAGAATAGTCCAACGCTTTTCTCTCAGCCATTCTTGGTGTTTTTGGCTGTGTGTTTTGGATCGTTGTCCTGTTGGAAGACCCATGACCTGCGACTGAGACCAAGCTTTCTGACACTAGGCACATTTCTCTCCAGAATGCCTTGATAGTCTACAGATTTCATTTTACCTTGCACACATTCAAGACACCCTGTGCCAGATGCAGCAAAGCAGCCCCAAAACATTACTGAGCCTCCTCCATGTTTCACCGTAGGGACAGTGTTCTTTTCTTCGTATAATTGGTTTTTGAGTCTATGAACATAGAGTTGATGTGCCTAACCAAAAAGCTCCAGTTTGGTCTTATCTGTCCAAAGGACATTCTCCCAGAAGCTTTGTGGCTTGTCAACATGCATTTTTGCAAATTCCAGTCTCGCTTTTTTATGATTTTTTTTCAGCAGTGGTCGTCTCCCATGAAGTCCACTTTGGCTCAAACAACGACGAATGGTGCGATCTGACACTGATGTACCTTGGCCTTGGAGTTCACCTTTAATTTCTTTGGAGGTTGTTCTGGGCTCTTTGGATACAATTCGAATGATCCGTCTCTTCAATTTGTCATCAATTTTCCTCTTGCGGCCACGTCCAGAGAGGTTGGCTACTGTCCCGTGGGTCTTGAACTTCTGAATAATATGAGCCACTGTTGTCACAGGAACTTCAAGCTGTTTAGAGATGGTCTCATAGCCTTTACCTTTAAGATGTTTGTCCATATTTTTTTTTTTTTTCGGATGTCCTGGGACAATTCTCTCCTTCGCTTTCTGTTGTCCATGTTCAGTGTGGTACACACCTTTTCACCAAATAGCAGAGTGACTACTTGTCTCCCTTTAAATAGGCAGACTGACTGATTATGAGTTTGGAAACACCTGTGATGTCAATTAAAGGACACACATGAGTTAATCATGTCAGTCTGGTCAAATAGTTTTCAATCTTTTATAGAGGTACCATCATTTTTGTTCAGGCCTGTTTCATTAGTTTGTTTTTTTAAATAATTATGTTAATCAGCAATTCAAAAGTGATGGCAGATTTTGATTATTTAATTTTCAATAAATTTTTATTTATTGTTACTTTTGTAAGTTTCAAGTGATTTCAGTTAGAATTGTGGGTTTTTCCTTCTTTGAGGGGTACCAACAATTTGGTCCACGTGTGTGTGTGTGTGTGTATATATATATATATATATATATATATATATATATATATATATATATATATATATATATATATATATATATATATATATTAAGTGAACTCTTGCTACTTCGCACCTCCCCTGGGGGACTTCAATAATCATGTGGGCAATAACAGTGAGACCTGGATGGGCATGACTAAATGTTCTAGGACCTAAGTTGACGAAACCTGACAACTGTTTACAGTGGAGAAGGGGTGCTGCTGACCTCAACTCGGAAGGTCGTAAACAAATTCCACCGATACGTTTTCCACTGAGGAAGCAGGGTATGAAAACTCTGATGTGGGCTCTCCTATCTCTGGGGCTGAAGTTATTGAGGTGGTCAAAAACTCCTTGGTGGAAAGGCCCCAAGGGTGGATGAGAGCCGCCCAGCCTTTCTAAAGGCACTGGTATCTGTTGTCGAGCTGAAATGCCTCAGCAACATCGTGTGGACATCAGGGACAGCATCTTTTGATTTGAAGACTGGGGTGGTGGTCCACCAGTCGTCCGCCAGGACGTCAAACACCAGATTCAGTAGGAGCTCTACACCCTCGGGAGGATCTTTGAGGGTGCATGGGAGTTTGTGTTTTGTGTCATGTGTTTTATGGACTTGGAATAGGTGTTTGACTGTCTCCCTCTGGGATTACTGTGGCGGGTGCTTTGGGAATACGGGGTACCGAACCCCCTGATATGAACTGTTCAGTTGATATACTACAATTGTAAGCGTTTGGTCTGCATTGCCGGCGGTAAGTCGAATCCATTTCCAGTGAGGGTTGGACAATGCCAAGGCTGCCTGATTCTGTTCATTATCTCTATGGAAAATCTCCAAGTGAAGCCAAAGCGTTGAGGAAGTCTGGTTTGAGAGTCTGGTTTGGGAGTCTCAGAATTGCATCTATGTTATTTGCAGATGATGTGGTGATGTTGGCTTTTTCAGGCCGTGACTTCCAACTCAGCTGAGTGTGAAGCGGCTAGGATGAAGATCAGAACATCCAAATCTGAGACCATGGTCCTCAGTCAAAAAAGGATGGAGAGCTCTCTCTAGGTTGCGCATGAGGTCCTGCCCCAAGTGGAGGAGTTTAAGTATGTTGGGGTCTTGTGCAGGACTGAGGGTTGGATGAAGTGGGAGATCGACATGGGGACTGGTGCAGCGTCTGATGTATTGCGGACTCTATACCAGTATGCCGTGGTAAATAAAGAGCTGAGCCAAAACACAAAGCTCTCTTTTTACTGGTCGATTGACATTCCAGCCCTCACGTGAAGTCATGAGCAGTGGGTCATGACTGAAAGAACAAGATCCTGGATTCAAGCAGCTGAAATGAGTCTTCCTCTGCAGGGTGTCTGTGATCTCCCTTAGAGATAGATTAGGATACCTCCTGGATGCCTCCCTTGTGAGGTGTTCCGTCCATATCGCACTGTGAGGAGAACCCGGAGACAATCGTGCTGGAGAGACTACGACTTTCGTCTGACCTCGGAACGCACGGGGATCCTCCCAGAGGAAATGGACGAAGTGACCAGGGGGAAGGAAGTCTGGGCTTCCTTGCTCAAGCTGTTGCCCCCGCAACCCAACACCAGATAAGCATTTTTGATGTAGATCCAGTCCGATATTCACCATTGATGAAAAATTGTCATAAATGAGCTCAACTACAGCTACGTCTTGTTGAGATCGCTCTTTCCACCCTGGTTTGCATACACACACAGCATTCATCGTTGATTACAACACAAGACTATATTAGTACAATTTTTGTGATGTGTGTTTATTTCTATTCCCTTTGTTTACTTATCTCATGTAAGGTGGCAGTTGCCTTTAATGGAGGTGTGGAGGTATGTCACCTTATCCAGACAGCAAATCCATTTCGTTTGGCACACATACATGCTCATATGCAGAGATCGTTCTCTGCAGGTGACTGAATGGTCATCAGGGTTTAAAAATGATTGTTTGTGCTGCTTTGTTCACATTTTATTCATTTGTCTGTAAAACAAATAACTGTTACATATTTATGACCATTAAAAAAAAGCGAGAGAGCAGCATCATGTGATTGTTGTGACAGTTTAGTATTGAATTTGCGGTCAAAAAGGCCCAAAATGGTAATATCTTAGATTTAGTGTTAACCCGTGGCCTAACTGCCTCAAATGTCAAAATTTTGCCATATACTAAGGCTATGTCTGATCATTATCTTATAACATTCGAAGTCCTAGCTGTGGTCTTATTGACCACAACCAAGGCCGTGATATTAACTCATCAACCACGCGTGCACTTTCTGAACTACTGCCTTTCCATCTTTCATCGGTTCAGTCAATAAGCTCAAAAACGATTTTAATACAGTCCTTTTAAATTCCCTAAACTCTATAGCGCCTTTGAGACTTAAAACCCGTCCGAAGTGGCACACTCCGTGGTTTACGGATGAAACGTGTACATTTAAATTGTTAAATAGACAACTTGAGCGTAAATGGCGAACGACTGAACTCAAGGTTTTCCGTCAGACCTGGTGCGATAGCTTGCTGAAATATAAAGAGGCTCTTAGGTTAGCAAAAACAAATTACTTTTCCAAATTGATTGGCCTTAATAAAAACAACCCAAAATATTTATTTGATACGGTAGCAATGCTAACGCAACAGCAGTAGATTAATCATAGTTCCCTCCATTCAGCACACAATTCTTTACTCAGTGGATTCAGCTAATAAGAGACGAAATAAAAAAGGCAGCGCCACTTACCCCCTCGGCTGTGATTGCTGATGCTAGTTCAGACAATCAGGTTCATGAAAGTCTGGTAACCCCGTCCCAGTTTTAGTATCCCTGGAGTGTCTTACACACCTGCAGCAAAGCCGACATCCTGCATGCTCTACCCGCTTCCAGGCAAACTCGTTAAACACTTATTCCGATCTTAGGGTCATCTGTCTTGAATATTATTTATCTGTCGCTCTCCTCTGGGATTGTAACTGAAGCTTTTAAGATGGCCGTCATTTAACCTTTACTTAAGAAACCTCACCGAGATCCTGAAAATCTCTCTAAATATAGACAGTGTCACATCTTCCGTTTATTGCCAAAATTCTTGAGAAAGTTGTAGCACAACAGCTTAGCGATTTCATGATACATAATAGATTTGAACTCCTTCAGTCAGGTTTTAGGGCCAACCACTCAACAGAGACAGCGCTTGTAAAAGTGACGAATGATCTTCTCTTAGCCATGGATTCCAACATCTCATCAATATGACTATTGCTTGACCTTAGTGCCACATTTGACACTAGTGATCATCATATTCTTATAGAACATCTTAAATCAGGTGTCCGTATCTCAGGATCAGCACTTTCTGGGTTCAGATCTTCCATCCTGAGAAGAACGCATAGTGTCTCTTATGGTAATGTGATCTCTGAATCTTTCTCTGTCTCATGTGGTGTCCCGCAGGAGTCAGTACTTGGTCCCTTACTGTTCAACATCTTGGCGATATTTTACGTGAACATGCTATTAGTTTTCATTTCTATACTGATGATACCCAACTATACATGCCTTTAGAAATAACAGATCCGTGCAAGTGCAGTAAAATGGAGGCCTGCCTTGGCGAGATTAAACAATGGATGTCTTCCAATTTTTTGCTCCTTAACCCTAGTAAAACAGAGATGTTATTTATTGGCCCTGCTCATCATCAGCACTTGATTAAGAATACCACATTGAACCAGGATAACTGTACTAGTTCCCAAAATAGTTTTGCAAAAAACCTCGGCGTGATGTTTGACTCAACTCTCTCTTTTCGGACACATATTAATAACACGACAAGAACAGCGTTTTTTCCCCTTCGCAGTATAGCTAAAATTCGCCCTATACTTTCTCCTAGCGATGCTGAAACTAATTCACGCATGTCTAGCGTCAAAAGCCTGCAGTCTTTACAAAATGCAGCAGAGAGACTATTGACAAGGACGAGAAAGTTCGATCATATTACTCCCATTCTAGCTGACCTGCATTGGCTTCCAATACACATGAGTTGTGATTATAAGGTGTTAGGTGTTGTTAATTACTTATAAAATTTTACACGGTTTAACTCCTTCCTATTTCGTCGACTTAGCATCACCATATGTTCCGTCCCAACAAGTTCGGCCACAAAATGCCGGTTTGTTATCGACCCCACGGGCTAAAAAGAAGTCCACGGGATCAAGGACTTTTTTCATTCGTGCGCCAACTCTATGGAATGCCCTACCTATGGAGGTTGGCGCAGCCACCTCAGTAGAAATCTTTAAATCTCGACTAAAAACACATTTATACTCAAAATCATTTAGTTAATGGGCCTGTCTGCAGCTTTTTTTCTCTTTTTTTCCTGCCCCATTCCCCCGGCTGGGAGAGGGAGCTAGCTAGATGGTGAAGGTTGACTTGACCGCCCCCATTTAGCCCCACGCTGATCAACCATCGCGGGTCAAGAGATCAACGGTCTGCGGTCCACTTGATTGGACTGTGGGAAGGTTCCTGCCCAACGGCTTTGCCTGCTGTCAAGTCATCATTGCACTATATAGTATAATATGTTTTCTGTAATCTATACTGTGTACCTGTATTTGTCTGTAATGTGTATCTATTTGTCTGTATTTGGTACATGCAGCATCCACTTCAATTTGTGGGCCTGGAAGGGGGCTCCTCCAACTTGTGGTCCCTTCTGAAGGTTTTTGATTTTCCCCAAATTGGGGTTTTTGAGTTTTTCCTTCCCCTTCTGGGAGATTTGACAGGGGATGCTGTTGTGTACCTTACACTGAAAAGATGTCTCTGTATGACTTTTTTCGAAAGAAGTCTCGACATGACCACTTTTCATCTGTGAAGCCCTTTGAGACTTTGGTGATTCAAGGCGATACAAATAAAATTTGATAGCTTGATTGATTCTATGTTGATTCTGAACTGGGGTCACAAATTGTTTCCAAATTCATCAACTGATTCGAATGAGAGAACGCAAAATACAGATGAAGTCATACGAAGAATAATTTGACACACGTTCCAAATAGAGATGCTAAGCCACACACCTAAAGACCTCCATTGGAGCCAGTGCAGTTGCCAGTATGTCAGAGATGCCATGAACACTGGCAATTGTGCTGAGGGAGATGGTTAAAATCCATGAAAATCTTAATAATACATCCTCCACTATGGCACTGTAGTAGTAGGCCTACAGACAGGAAAACATCCCAGGAAAAAATGAGCAGAGGTACACAAGTGCATTAGCAAAATGAAGTAAGGCACTTAATGTGCAAAGACAGAAACAATAACAGTTCTAAATATGATATACCTTATGTGGATAAACTATCTCCTCCCTCAAAAATGTATTCTCTCCAGCATTGCGGTCAAAAAGGCCCCAGTCCATTTTCAGATCCCAGACTAATGTATAACAGGAGCTGACCACCAAACAAGAGATGTACAAATAGAAGAAGGTCTTGGCATCATCATATGATTGAGCTGAGGAAGCAAGAGAAGAAAAGTAGTCAGTCATTTGGCAATGTTGGCAAAGTTCATTTTATAAGTGAACTCGGGTTAGGGTTAGACTACAATAAGTGATCCATTCAAAAGCATGAGTTTTCTCATCCTTTTTACATCTGTCAAAAATTTGTTTTATGTTCAGCTTATACCTTTTAAAATGTAGTAATTGGGTTCAAAGTTAATACAGTACTGTAACATATGTATATATTTTTATTTAAAAAAGCTCATTGTTGTTATTCCTCTCCCCACAAGTAGCTACAGTATGAGTAGCTATATGTTACAACCTGGCATACTGGCATTTGACCATTGTTACCAGCCATTCAATCGACTACTACAGTAGTACCCAGTTGGAACTCTCACTCAATGACCATACTCCCAGACGAATAACGTTGTTTTTTTTTAGGGGTAGGGGACAACTCCGCACCATAAAAACATTATTTGAATTGTCTTTACTTTTAATGAATACAACAAAAACACAATTGTGCTCCTTTTACAAAAAATAATCGGCTATGGAAGAATTTGATGTGAGGTCACAACGCCTGTTTTTCAAGTCTTGATGGGATTATATTGTATAAAACATGCCACTAAAAACTAAGAACAAAAAACCAAAACATGTTGGTGTGTGTGTGCTTTTGCCTACTGCCTCAACAATATGTGTGCGTTTGCTGTGGGTGCGTTTGAAGACTAACACGGCACGTCGGTGGGGCGTCATGTGGGGCGGGAGTAGATTGCAACTCCACAGGGATGTGCAGTGTAACTCATTAAACGCACCCCAGCATACAATGTTGTCAACAGGCAGAGAGGCAGAAGAGCAGACGTTCAACAGACCATTGGAAATCTCTTTACCTTGATTTCTTTTATAATAAAATGGTATTTCAAGTGTAAACTCTCCAGTGTTATGTATGATCATGTACAGATTGGACTTTGATTCAACATCAGGGCCGCTGCTACTATGGCCGCAGCTGCGTGAGACTTTAAAGCAGAGGTGTCAAACTCATTTTTGTCGCGGGCCATTTTGTAGCGAGAACTTCCTTCATTGGGCTGATATGTTGAGGAAACCAAGTCGATTTTAAATTGTCTCATTGTATTATTACTGCACAAAACAAATTGATGGCTTAGTTGTTTTGAAATCAGAAGTAAAGCAGCCTAGTTTGTTCATTTATTGTTTACATTACTGTAACAGAACACACCAAAAAATCTCAACTTTATTTTTCATTATACACGACAAGCTAAAGTTTTGGAACAGAGATTAGCAAGGGTCATGGAAACTTACATGATTTGCTTTCGCGGGTCACATAAAATGACGTGGCGGGCCGGATTTGGCCCCCGGGCCTTGAGTTTTACATCTGTGCTTTAAAGGAAAGGGGACACTGTTTACTTACTGTACAGTGTATAAGGTTTAATCATTTAAGATTTAAGTAAATGTGTACTGCAGTAGTTCCACGTCCGAGGAGTGCCCATGGCAAGTGCATTTATAGTTACCTCGTCTATCTGGCATGTAAGAAACTATCACAGCATGTCACCCCAATACAGTTTTTTTTTCCCCCTAGAAAATCAACGCGAAAATCGAAGTGCGAAGTAGCGAGGGATCACTGTCCTGTTAATGTTTGATGGGGGAAATATGATCTGTTTTAAACTCACCGTCAATTTTTTTGTATTTTTCACCTGTAGACACCTCAAAAGGTGCTTTAAAAAATATTTTCCTTTCTGAAAAACCTTTGATCTTTTCATTAAACTCCTTAATATTGTAATGATCCCTAATCGTTTGCTAAGATTGGGAATGAAGCTGGTCATAGTGCTATTTTAAAAGTAATACAAGGTAAATTAGGTAAATCAACTTGAACATAAAAAAAAAAAAATCATCTGGGTCAATTTACAATAGCTTTTACTGTTACGGCAAATCAGGATTTTGCGCTGCCATAATGTCCACGCCCATTAACGAAACTGCAAAGTTTGGGATAGTTAATCTATGTCTCAAGCATTTTCTGACAAATTCATTTACATTGGTTCAATGGGCTTAGCACAGGACGTAAAAATTTCTTAAAAATTACATTTTTGTCCTATGAGTATTAGAGAATATTATCATGTAGAAGGTTTCAAGCTATAACTTTGTATACTTGTGAAATCCTGGATCTCTAGGAGTTTGTGCAGCTGAGTTATGTGTTTCATGCTTTTGGGAGAAGGTAATATCTATTTATCAATCCATTTTCAACAGCCGGTGATCCTCACAAGTGTCGCAGGCATGCTGGTGCCTATCCCAGCTGACTTCCGGCAGTAGGCACCCTGAACTTGTTGCCAGCCAACTGCAGGTCACGCATAGACAAAAAATCATTTACGAAACTAATCACACCTAAGAACAAGTTACAGTGCTATGTCCAATACACCTGCAATGCATGTTCAATACGTGTCTCGATTGGCACGGATTCGATCATGTTCTTTTCACCAACTGTGTAAGTACCAAGCTTCCTGTTTGCACAGTGTGCAGCAAAATAAAAGCATAGCAAGAGCCGTCAAGAGCAAATCAAACATTTTAACATTTTAACTTGCGACTTGGGAAAGAGACAAGACTGCGTTCAAACAGCGCAAGCTTGACAATTTTGTAACAGGCAGCTTGGTGACGTCACGACACAGCGCTTAGGACAGAAGCCGTCAAGAAGCGTATTGATTTTTGTTTTATTTAAATATTGATTTAAAGATATTGCGTTAAATCGTAGTATATGAGAATCGTGATTCCAATTAAAATCGATTTATTGACACACCCCTAATGTTTTCAGAGTGTGGGAGGAAGCCAGAGTACCCAGAGAAAACCCACGCGAGCTCTGGGAGAACATGCAAACCCCACACACTGAACTGAACTGTGAGGCGGACGGGCTAACCAGTGCTCCACCGAGCCGCCCGAGAAGGTAATATGAAATGCAAAATTTTAAGCAGAATTTAGAATCATCAATATTTTTGCCAAAGTAGTTAGTCTTGAGATGATACAGTTTACATTTGTAATCGATCAGATGAACCGTGTAGGATCTGCGGGCAAACGTTTGATGGGAAAATGGGAATAAAATGGACATTAAAAAATTCGTACCCATTATTCTGTACATCGGGGTCGCTCGTGGAGCAGTGGTTAGCACGTCTGACTCACAGTTCAGTTGTTCGTCTCTGTCTGCTCTGCAAACATCTGGCAATTAATTCAGGGTATCTCCCACCTACTGCCCATAGACAGCTGGGATATGCACAAGCAGGCCCGCGACCCTAATGGGAAAAACGGCTACAGGAAATGGATGGATGGATGGATGGATGGATGATCTGTACATTACATGATTATGAAAAGTTTGATGTTTGCCTTGGGGTGCTACACATGTATACCAAATTCTGTACATATACGTCTAAGTAGCCAGGATTGGTCAATATGTTTACAACACTAGGTGGCACTACAGTCATTTTACTAAAATAAAATTATAAAAAAATCACCAGGCCCTATGAGTGTGAAAAATTTTGGAAAGCAAATAATAATAATAATAATAACCACTAAGTGGAACTAGCACAATGCTGAAAAGTAAATAGTTTGTAGATGCCTTATGGACTGGATTATCATCAAAATATGCAAAAAATTGAGGATAGCATCATCTGGGAAACGTTGGAGCATTTTCTACTTTTATAGCGAATCATCAGACTTTGTGGGTCCGTGTAGGCCACGCCGATGATCGAAACGTCACGTTCGGGTTGATTCATGATCCATCGCTCAGCATATTTGAACTAATATTCAGTTACATTCATTCACCTTTCTATGCACAGTAGATAAAAACATAAAATTAGACAGTTTTGTCTGCCACTACATGCCACTATAAGTAGTATGGAAGATTATACTGAAGTCTTCAGGCTATGACTGTTAATTTACATGTGAAATTTGGAGTTTTTAATGAAGCTTGTCCAGCAAAAATTAGAAAGATGCTCCTCAAATTAAGACAATTATTCGCAAAACTGCTCGAATAAATAAGAAAAGCAAGTCCTGTACATCATTGAAAAAGGTAAAAAACAGACATTTTAAGGCAATCTCGTAATGATTTGTTTGGTTGAGTGCAATTTAACGTCACAGTTTAAAAAAAAAAAAAGATGAAAAATGTTCTTAAGGCTCAAGCGACATTTCCACTGTTTATAATGTCCTCATCAATCTGTGTGAACCTGTGTCTTAATTGTACCTTTATGTGTGCTGTAGAGGGCAGCAAATGTTACTACAAAGAAGGAAGTGGAATATTTCCCAGCATTAATCAGGTGAGGGAAGGCTCTTTTTGTATCCCGGTAACGACGAAGACACTGGATGAATCTGAACCAGGCAGGAAGACAGTGAACCACTGCACGGACGCCATAGGAGTAGGTATTACACACATCGTTACCTGAGTAAAATGACATTTTGAATCCAGTTACAATAAGATTTGAATGTTGACAAATGATACAAATTCAATATATATATATATATATATATATATATATATATATATATATATATATATATATATATATATATATATATATATATTATATATATACAGTGGGCCCCCGGGTTACGAACTTAATCCGTTCAGCGGCTACGCTCGTATCTCGGATTGCTCGTATAGCGGGCAATCCAAACCCATGTTAATTCGTGAATGCGTGCAACGCGCGCCGAAGCCTTATGTAAAAACGACACACTGTATACATATATTAAAATCGAATGACATAATCTGCTGTACACTTACATTACATAATAATTACAATGGATAAATAGCTTTTACCTTTAAAACGACGAGACTTGAGCTGGGTGTAAGCAGAGGGGGACAGAGCCCTACGCTCTAAATCAACACGGCGATAGAAATGCTATTGCTCTTACAGTGTTACAGTAACTCTTTCAGTCAGGGTGCAAATCACGCAGATACTAAAACATCATCCTCTTATTTCTTTCTTTACCGCTGCTAGTAATTTTAGAAGCTATGTCTAACAGATAAAGTTTGCAAAGTCTTCACAACATTCCGTTTTTCACTAATTTTCTCTCCTTACTTCCATCCTGTCCCATCAAGCTAGATAAAGGCGTTCGGCCAATAGCATATCGGCACTTCTGTGATTGACGTGTGACGCCGGCCAATAGCATCTCCGTGAGTGAGACCGGGTGACCTTAATCGACCAATAGCATATTCGCATCTCCGTGACTGACTGATAATTATTCACACTTTTTTTTTTTTAAACGGTTGGAATGTATTGACAATTAATTTAAAAAAAACACATTTAAACCAATGACAATTCTTTGTCCTGCAATCGGCACATTTAATTTCATGTCAGCTGTTTTTCCCTTTAGCTGTACAAACACTACACTTAAATGGTAATATATTTAGACACCGTGAGTGAGACAGTCAGTGTGACGTTGTAAGAGCAATAGCGTTCACGTTACTGCCCCAAGCATCTACTGATGATTAATGCTGTCGCTACTGTTGATTTAACTGACGCAATTAGACGAGAACATATCTATATACTCAATGGCCGGCATGTCGAATTGCTCGTAAGGCGAGAGGTTTGTTCGTAAGCGGAGGACAAAATTCTCCCTGATCCACGCTCGTAAGGCGAATTGTTCGTAAATCAGGGTGCTCGTAAGCCGGGGGCCGACTGTATATATATATATATATATATATATATATATATATATATATATATATATATATATATTTTTTTTTTTTTTGCATTCGAGAGAGCTGTCTCACCTTCGCTGCGGATTAGTCCATTATGTTTTTTCCAGTCAAGTTCAAAGCAGTAAAAACAGATCATGTACTCCATATCTAATAAAACAACTCCCAAAGAGTTTAGCTGATCAGCTAACCAGAAGTCTGCAAATCCAACGCGATGGAATGGTGCAGTCATTACGCGAAACTGAAAAGAAAATATATATGACATTTTTTTTTTTCCAAAATGACATTTCATATGCTTTTGTTAGTTAAATCTTTCACACCAATGAACATTATGTGGAAATCGTGCTTCGAACAGGCACAAATTTTTCCCTGTTTTCAGTTACATTCAACGTTTTAAGATTGTAAGAGTAAGTGACGTTACCAAAAGTTTCAGAAGCCAGAAGCGTGACTTGTAGTAGCATGTCTTAATTGGGTTGATAAGGAAGATGATGAAGAAGCCATAGAGAGCCAAAGGATTGGCTTGCATCGGCACTGGAATGCTGTCACTAAATAAACATGACAGCAGGCTGACACACCACAACACACCCAAAAGGCCTGCTATCTGAAAAAAAGAAGAAAAAAAAAGCCAAATAAATCACTGTTGGGATATTTGAATTAGAAATTATCATCTAAAGTTTCTTAGGGTATTTATCATATATGTGTTCTTGTTCAAACCTCAAACAGATGTTGATGGGATAGGTTATTTCTGGGATTGAGTTCAAATATTAGTACATGGTTGACTCCTGCTTGCCTCCATCCATAGGTGTTGATACCTAGAACATAATGAATAAACAAGAAAATACATGAGAAAACTCAGTTATATGCCTATTGATGTACATGACTTGATAATGTATTTGAGGCTATACACCAGCATCTAATAATGCAATAAATTCCGTCAAAACTGAACAATAAATGCACCCAAAATCGTGACCTCATAAAAGGGTAATGCATTTCAACAAGTACAACTTTAATGCAGTTTTGCAAGTCATTAGAGTAGTAAATTTACCGACATGGGAGTAAGACCCAACAAACCAACAACAAAATACAAGCCATTTGACAAAAATCAGCAGGATTGTAAATGAAAGACATGGGTGTATGTGTGTGCGAGGCAACCAAATTTGTGAGGAGAGATATGAAAGGAAGCCAGAAGAAGAGTGAATAGAAAATGAGACCCATACTTTAATTCTGTACATTGTGTCCAACATCCATCTGACTTCCGGTATAGCGACTTGTGGAGTGAGGCAACCGTTGGGGAGCTCCTACAAAGTCGTCATTCATTTTGGCTTTGTGTGCTGTTAGCAGCTGTTATAATGCTTACACCAGAGGTTCTCAAACTTTTTGGAGTCAGAGACCCCTTTTAGAAAGCAAATTTTCCAAGGACCCCCTTTGCAAAAGTTAGCGGAAACAAAACCAAAAAAATCGTTTAAGCCAAACAGAAGAACCCTTTTTATTCACAAAAAGATTCAATTTAAAAGCAAATTTATTTGTTACATTTCAGCCATACTAATGTTTACAAAATAACAAAACTGAGTCAATTTTCCCCAAACAGGTTGCTGCCAATTATTCAGTCAAAAACAACATTAGAAAATAAAATGCCACTTTCGCTTTGCTGCCTTCATCACCTCATTATTAGCAGACACAAAACATTTTAACATATTTCAAAATTATTCTATTTTTAAAAACATATTCAACCGGTTGAATATATTGCTTTATTGAAAAGTCACAAATATTTTCAATGTTTGTTTTTTTCAGTTTTCTATTTTGCACTTTTATTTTGACTGTACAGCCCTTTGGTTGTCTATTGTCTTTTTAAATGTGCTTTATAAATAAAATTGACTTGACTCGACTTGACTTTCACAATTTAAAATAAAAATTAAAAAATGGCTGGTTGAACTGATAAAAGTGATAAAATATATTAAACTAAGTGAATTGATAGAGCCGTGACTACCTTCACATTTACTGGTAATTTAAAATAAAATGAAATAAAGACAACTTTATATTTTTGTATTAATAACCCAAATTATTTCATGGACCCCTTGCAGTTAGGCCACGAACCTCACTTTGAGAACCTCTGGCCTACGCGACCGACGAAGCGGCTGTGCATAAGAGACCTGCACCCTGAGCTACAACGTCACCGAGATTGTTGCAACCACCTCGGCGCAAAAGGTGACTGCAGACAAGCCACCTTCTTCTGCAGCTTCTGCAGCCTCAGCTGTGAAATTTGAGGACTTCTAGTCTGAACTGCTTGCTGCTCTACAGGACGAGATGATAGGCATCTTTAAGGTCGAACTGGAAGCAGCAATGATGAGTAATTTGACCCAGATAAAGTCCAAGCTCCAAAGTTTAAAGGCGGAGCTTGTTCTCCCAAACAAGTATAATGTGACTAAGATGCTTGTTCGACACTACCATGCTAAATACGTGCATCAAGGTAGGCAGTTCACAGAGAGTGAGATTCGACAAGCTGGACTGTGGATCATTGGTTGCAAAAGACTGGTTTCATCCACAATCCACCATGGCATAACATGCAGAAAACTCAGGGGAAGACTGGAGACCCAGAAAATGGCCAATCTCCTGCCTGAGAGACTTGAAACTTGTCCTCCATTTTCATGTCGGGTTGGACATATTCGGCCCATGGTCAGTAGTCACTTGGCGCACACGAGGTGGCACGGTAGAAAGCAAGAGGTGGGCAATCCTTTTCACATGTATGTCCACTAGGGGCATACATATCAAAGTCATAGAATGACTGGACACCTCTAGCTGTGTGAATGCAATCTGCAGATTCTTTGCGATATGTAGCCCAGCAAAGCAAATGGTATCAAACAGGGGCACTGACTTAATCGCTGCAAGCATGGAATTAGGCATGGCACAACCTAAAAAAGATCCTCCAGACATCGTGAACTATCTACATGCCAACGGTTGCACCTGGGAGTTCAACCCCCCGCATGCCTTCCACATGGGAGGTGTCTGGCAAAGGATGACTGGGGTAACCCGCAGAATATTTGACTCTATACTTTTGCAACACAAGCACACTCGTCTGACACACGAAGCACTTTGCTTTGTTCTCTTAACGGCTGAAATGTCATCTATAATAAATGCAAGACCCTTAGTTCCGATCTCAACGGACCTTTCATCACCATTCTTATTATGTCCTGCAATGCTCTTGACCCGAAAGCAGCAATTTCCCCAAACTCAAATACCCAGAAACCCAGAAACTGTATGTTTGACAACCCAGCTCTAAATTGCCCTTAGGTGTGATTGGGTGCGTGAATGCTTGTTCGTCAGTGTGTGCCCTACGAGTGACTGGCAACCAGTCCAGGGTGTCCCCCGCATACTGCCCGAAACTGCTGGGATAGGCACCAGCAAGCCAGAGACCTCAGTGAGGCAAAGTGGATACATGCATAATGCTATAACGCATGGATGGATGCATTACTTGACGTACTGTACTTCACTATGTCTTCTGGATGAGACCAGGATTATCTTAAGTAGGATGGAATCATACTCATAGGCCCATCTTTTAATCAATTTTTTAAATAGTACCATTCGTTATTGATGAAATTTTACAGCAGTGCTTTTATAATTCTCAAAGTAGAGTAGCGTGAGCATTGAGTGGCACATCCAGACTGTTATCTTAAAATGTGAATGTGAATTGTTCGATTTAAAGCAAACAAAAGCAAGTAAAATTAAGTTCCGCCTACCCATTATCTATAGCCACTTATCCTCACTAGGGTCGTTGGCTTCCTAGTGCCTATCCCAACTGTCTACAGGCAGTAGGCAGGGGACACGCTGGACTGGTTGCCAGCCAGTCATAGGGCACAATGACGAACAACCAGTCATGCACCCAATCACACCTACTGTTTGCACTGTTGCCAAGACCTCTCCCCCAAATCCTTTAGGGCAGCAATGGCTTTTGTACCTAGGGCCACCCCAAATGAATAAAAAGGGAGCGAAAAGGATCTATAACCAGACCGGAAGGAGATCTGAGAAGGTCAGGTTCCAGTCCGCTCTCCTTGCAAGAAAGAAAACCCTGTTGTCTTCCTCCTGTTTGTTGTTTATTAAATGTTCTAGGTTGCTTGAACCTAACAGAACTCACACAGGCTCAGGGAGAACATGCAAAATCTGCATAGGTCAGCATGAGCTGGATTTGAATTCAGGACTCTGAACTGTGAGGCGGACGTGCTAACCACTCTTACTCTTAAAAAATACTTCTAAAAGTTCAAAGTACAGGCAAAACTTACTTAAGTACAGTAACGAAGTATGTGTACTTCATTACTTCCCATCACTGCTTGAGACAGCCTCCATAAATTGTTCCTGTTTTAACAAATCTGTATGTCATTTTAATTGTGTTGTAATTGTCTTTTTACAGTCTGTTTTAACACATTTGTATGTAATTTTGTTTTGTAATTGTCTTTTTGCTGCCTCTTCGTCAGGGCTCCCTTGAAAAAGAGGTTTTTAATCGCAATGGGATTTCCCATGTTAAATAAATGAATAATAAAGTTACTGACCAGTTACTGATGAATGTTTAATAATTTAAGATTTAAGTAAATATGTGTACAGCAGTAGTTGTACGTCCAAGGAGTGTCCATGGCAAGTGCATTTAGTTACCTCATCTGTCTGGCATGAAGGAAACCTTCATAGAGCGTCTCTCCATAATATAGCTTAAAAAAAAAATCTGCGATCAATTTCTGACATATTGTATACCTGATGTTTTATTATGGATTTCCTCTGATTTTTGCATAAATACTTTCAACAGCAACCAGCCCCCCCCCACCCCCCCCCCCCCAACCCAAAAAAAATTATGAATGAATTGGGCTGATTCCACTGTACATTTTGAGTTGGAAGAAGACATATATTTATATTTGATGATGTTATGAACCTTTCAAAGTCAGCTCAAGCCAGGCTAGTGAAAAATCCCCGGACACCCAGAGGTTAAACGATCTTCCGAGTTTCCAAATGAATCTGTGACAAAGGGAAGCCACACTAACCAAACTGTGGCATAGCAAGGGATAACTGTATGTAGTAACTAAAGATACAGAATAAAGATGAGTGTTTGTTAATGTGTCTCATTATGTGTGGGAACTGGGGGTGCATGTGTGTTTGGATGCATGTGTGCAGTGTTGTTTACCTAAGAGGAAGAGGAATTCTATTAAAAGGAAGCCTCCTCTGTAGATTCTGATCATTGGCCAAGCATCAACAATGGGAATCTTGACAGCTCCTAGGAAAAAAAAAAGGATGAATTTAAAGGTATAGACAAAAATGTTAGTGACCATTGTAAATGCACAGTATTTTCCGCACTATAAGGCGCACCGGATTATAAGGCGCACCCTCAATGACACATTTTAAAACTTTTTCCATGTATAAGGCGCACCGGATTATGAGGCCCACCCTCAATTAATGACCTATTTGAAAACTTTTTCAATCACAATATAGTAATACTCAAAGTAATAACAATAAATAACTCAAATAATAACTAAACTTTCAATAGCATTATAACTCAAATGTCGATATGACCAACCTTGTTCAACTGTAAACACACAAAAGAAACAGGTAAAGCTTACTTTATCAGTTCATTCCTCATCTACGGATCCCAATCTCAATATCAATCCATATATAAGGCGCACCACCAGCTTTTTAAAAAAAATGAAGGCTTTTAGGTGCGCCTTATAGTGCGGTAAATACGGTAACTAATGTAACTCTTTCGAGTACAGTCGGTTTCTAAAGTTATGTTGAAATAGGAATGTGACAAGAGTTCACAAAAATGTCAATTCTGTCTGTTTTGACATTATACAATATTTTGAACTACAACCCCAATTCGAATTAAATTAGGACTGTGTGTAAAAATGGAAAAAACATACAATTTGCAAATTATCTTCAACCTATCTTCAACTGAATAGGCAACAAAGATTCAAAGAGATTTATTGTCATTTATAGAATATGTATGAAGAGCAAGATATTCAATGTTTAAACTGATACACTTTATTGCTTTTTGCTAATATTTACTTGTTTTGAATTTGATTCCTGCAACATGTTCCAATAAAGTTGGGACTAGTATATTCACCTGTCCTTGGATTTAGTATTTTTGAAGGAGCCACAACCTCAAATGTGGTTTTGTTCTTTTTCCCTGAAAAGAGATTTTGAGCTGTTCCTTAGTTGGAACATTTGAAATTTGGGATGTTGCCAATCACTACCAACTGGGAGGTCATGAAAAAATACCAGGCTTAATATTATAAGGGTATGATCCAACCTTGAACACATAACGACTTGTAATCCATTCACTAGAGAGCAAAAAACACCACATCATGAGTGTTTTTCAACTTTTTGTGCAATTGTTTTATTGTCAAAATGTGTGACACCAGCAGAAGCAGTTGATGAAATGAAACACTTTACCTAACTTAATTTTCAATAGCATATTAAAAAGTAAAACTTAAAATCATAAGATTAAACCTCATGGCAGGTGGGGGAGAAACAAGAGAAAAAAAATTGAGACACATTTCAGAAGAAAATTCAAAATGGTTGACTTCTGTTAGTTTGAGGGTATGCCTGTCAGAGAATAATTTGTTTAATTGGGTCGATTAAGTAATCATTTTAATAGTCCATGAAACACAAAAAGACACTTATTGCTCTTTTAAGCTTTCTTCTTTTTTTTTTGTGAAGTTGTGCTTAGACTGTGCAAAACACTCATCATAATTGGCCGAAAATAAACCAAAAAATGAAAAAACATACTATCAATTATTGTATAGTCATACCTTATTTAGACTACTACAATGAAATGCAGTAAATAAAGTGGTTTTAAATTGTGTGGGTAATACCTGTAATAAAAACAGTGATCATTAACATGAGGAAAACGCCACAGTACACTCCAACTCTAAAGGTAGTCCAAGCAGGAGCTGGCTGTAAGAAGACAGAAACATGTTGAGGATTTCAAATAGCGGATAAAAACACAGTAACAAGAGGGAGTAATTCTCATATATCAAACAATTAGTATTACTTCTTGTCGTATGGTATTTGGACCACGCAAAGTAACGTAACGTGCGTAAGTCAATGAAACTGTTCCAACATTAGTCTTCACCTCACACATTACATTACTGAAATGGTCAGCCTACTTCTCCTTTGTGGCTTTCACATCATGGGATAAAACGCAGTTTATAAAATAGAAATAATGAATCAACAAAAACAACGTTTTCAATCATGACGGGTCGAAACTGTCCAATCAGAGTGATTGTCACCGACACCATTTTGTCTAAAGAGGTTGGGCTCATCCTATTTCTCAATCACAACTTTCTTTGCATGGAGTTCTTGGCAGCAGGTCAAGGAGCTTCGCAATTAGGGATGGGAATTGATATTTTCCCAATTTTGTTTGAGTTTTGATTCTGCTTAACGATTCGGTTGTTTATCAGTAATCTTACAGATTCTTTCATGGGAAAAAATGGAAGGTAGATTAGCATCCACTTGTTTTATGTCTTTGACTGAGAGTAGTCCACCAATCTTGATTGGTTTAGTTTGCTGTTTATACTGTTAATAGATTATTGGGCTCAAAATGCCAGCCCCAGGCATATACCCAATATGCCAGAGTGACCCTCTGGCATTTTGGGTATATGCCTGGGGCTGGCATTTTGAGCCCAATAATCTATTAATAATCTATTGTATTCGTTGTATCCGTAAACATTAAGATACTAGTCCCTAGTTACACGTCCCCAACTTTGACTTTCAGAGTCATCTTGGAACGTTGGTGTGAATTTCTGAACAGATTAAGAGTCTTCATATCTGTGGTTCCATATCTTTTGGCATGTTTAAAACAAATTATTCACAATGTGCTTGGACATCACAGGATAGAGCGTGAGACAGATCAGTCCAGTGTCTGCTGTGATGAAGACTGTAGATTGGTCTTCGTGATAAAAAAGGAGCTACGTTTCTACCCTCACCGATGGTCAAGAATATGGCTTACGACTGATAGAAAAAGATCCCAGAATCAAGAATGAGCTTCTGATGCAGGTTGTCTCTGCGTTCTTATCCCATCCCTTAAAGATAGGATGAGAAGCTTGGTCATCCAGGAGGGACTCAAGAGTTAAGATGCTACTCGACGTTGAGAGGAGCCAGGTGAGGTGGCTCGAACATCTGGTTAGAAATCCTCCTGGGTGCCTCTCCAGTGAAGTGCTCCAGGCATGTCCCAACAAAAGGAGATCCCAGGAACAACTTAGGACACGCTGGAGAGAATACGTCTATTGGCTGGCCAAGGAAAACCTTGGGATCCCTCCGCAGAAGCTGGACAAAGTGGTTGAGGAAAGGAAAGTCTGAACTTACCTGCTAACGCAGCTTCCACGACGACCTGACCCTGGGGAAGCGGCCTATGTTTTGGTTCATATGGAAAGCTGTTTTGCTCATATGAATAAATCAGTGGTCTTCATTATCCCAAAATGAATTAGTATCAATCCTTTGTATGTAATCAATCAATCAATCAAATTTTATTTGTATAGCCCTAAATCACCGAAGTCTCAAAGGGCTTCACAGATGCCTTTCAGTGTATGTATTCAATGTATGTATTTTCAGTGTATGTATGTATTTTTTTAAAAATTTTTTTTTTAGTGTCCACCCCTGGCATATATAAAGGGCTGTGTAGCTTTGAGTATATGTTATATTGTGTGTGTGTGTGTGTGTGTGTGTGTGTGTATGCACGTGCGTGCGTGCGTGCATATGAGCATGTGTGTCACCTGTGCAGCTCCCAAGGGAGGTACCCTCAGTCTTTTCATGGCCTTCTGCCTGTCACCACCTTCCAACTCTGTTGTGACCAATGCCTAAAAGACAGTAACAAGGTTTAATTACCAATGTGTCACGTCGTGGCATGGCGGCGTGAGGTGGTGGAGGGAAAGGGAATCAAAAACGCAGGAAGACGGAGAGGGTGTGCTCAAACAAAAATGCTCTTTTAATAATAAAACAAGGCAGGAAAAGCAGAAGACAAAAACTAGACAAAGTGGCAAAATAAATGAGGAACGGAATAACTCACGAGACTAAATTCGGACGACGGGGAAGAATGGAGGGCGAGTACAGCGGCACATGGAACACGAATTGACGATATCGGTGGGGCGAGAGGTACAATAATCCGACCAAAGCAACAAAGGGACGATGGTTCAAATACATGAAAACTAATAACAGAAAACACACTACAGCTGGACGGGGACTAGAGGCAGGGGAACCGGATTGGCTAACACGTGAGGAGCGGGGGGCACACGGACAACAGGTGGACGAGATAAAACTAACGAGACTGAGAAAAAGACAGACGCAGGGAAACCAACACGAATGAATCAGATGAAATGAACCAAAAACTACTTAAACTGAATCCAAAAACCCGAAAAACTCAGACAGAACGTGATACAATGGCAAGGCAAAACCGTTTTATTTGTACAGTATCATGCATTTTAAAAATAAGGTGCTCCAAATAACTAATGGACAGGAAGACTGGCTTTGCAATGAAACATTGAATCATACTTTAATCTTTAGTTTTTATCCTTTTATCATACCTCCCAAGCCTTATTTTACCTCAGGAAACTGTTGGGTCCCCAGGACCTGCAGGGCTAAAAATGTATGGGTTCCAACAGGAATATTTGGAGTCCCAAAGATTGAACAATATAAAGAATAAATTAAGGACAACGTAAGTTTAAGTTTATTAAAAAAAAAAAAAAAAATCTTTGTAAGGAGATATTGTTGATATCCCAATAACCAGTGATGCAAATACACAATATTATATCAAATGAATATGTCCTCTTTTGCAGTGATATCACCAAACAATATTCAGTTATATAACAGTTGGATACCACCATCCGAATGAAAACATACACCTGGGCTGTGTCACTCTTGAGCTCATCTTTGTCCAACTACAGTGAGAGACACAGTCTGATTGGCTCAGCTTACTTAGTAGGCTTGCAGGACTCATCGCTTCTTTCAGGCAGGGAAAAATAAAATGACCCAGGCAGAATAAACATATTTACCGGGCAGATCGGTAAGAGTCTGATGAGTGGACGCTCCATTGATCTGCCTGTCGATCTCCCGCTCCATCCAGCCCTCACTCATGAACAAGACCTCAAGATACTTGTACTCCGCCACTCGGGGCAGGATCTTAACACTGACCCAATCAACTGAAGAGCATGGTCTCTGATTAGGAGGTACTGATTCTCATCCAAACTGCTTCACACTCGGCTTTGAACCACTCCAGTGAGATTTGAAGCTCACAGGACCACATTCATTCCCAAAATACAGAAATGGAATGCTTGGACCACCAAGGCAGAAATCCCTCAACACTTCGGTTGCTGAAATGGCTCTTAAGATGTAAGATTGTAGTCAATCTTTAAAACTTTCAAAAGTCTGGGTAGTAATGAGTTTGTCTGGGAGCGTTCCACGGACATACAAATTAATGGTCAGCACTCCCAATCCGATGGTAGTTTGAGCTTGAATACAATTTTGAAATCTATAAATTATGAAGACAATGATTCCTTTTAAAAGTAGTAATACATAGAATGTCTTTACCTCAGTCTCAGATATAAGTTGTGTGATTTTCTTGCAAATGTAGAATGGAGCCACTTCAACATGGGCAACTCTCCAAAAAGCACCCCGTGAGGTATCCAAAATCTTATCATGCTTCTTCAAGATTTTTCTGAAACCTGTGAAATTCAGGTTCTACAGTCAATGCAGAGTAAGAAAAATAGAGGTTAGAAAAATACAGGTTTAATGGACTGAAGTGTCATATAAGTGTCATAAAAACATTTTAACATACAACGTCTGCTACCATGTACAGGCCCATAAGGTAACTCTGGCATTCACACATTATTCTACTTTGATTTCTCTTCCACATGACTCGACTGAGTCAAATCATTTCAAGACTCACTTTTGCTGTGTTAAGTGTTATTGCACACCCACAGCAGCAGGTAGTGCAGTGGTGCTCTCATTGTCAAAGTATGTGCAAGAGTGTTAAACATCTTAAATTGACAACATTCATTTTTCATCAGGATTTACATATATATTTTTTTTCAGGCACTTTGATGCACACTGCAACCTGTGTAAATCCTGTAATAAATAGTTGTCATTTGTTGAAAGTTAATTTATAATCCTTTTTAGGTTGATTTTAATGTTAAAAAGGATACATTTTAAGGTATACGTATGCCATTTTTAGATATAAAGATCAAATTTATAGTCAATACAGCAAGTGTTTTCGTCTCCTCTAGTTTTTGTCTGGTGAGAAAAGTTCATGAAATAAAAAGTTCTTCAATAAAGCTTACTGTAATGCTCGATGACTTGAACAAATTATCATCAGGTCCATAAATATTTGTACACTGCTGCATTTTTTAGCACTACATCCCTGTACAGAATCACAATGAATTTGAAAAGAGATGGAAAGAAATCAAGATTTTCAACGTTGCTTTCACATTAAATCAGATGGACGATATTAAAATTACACAGTTTAGTATATGTGCCTTCTATTTTTAAAGTGACAAAAGTAAATGAACAAACCAATAACCATTAATCAAATTGTCACTGTTTAATAGTTTGTTGCAAATCCTTGGGTCTGTAAGGCCTCTGCTGCAGCTGCTTTCAGTTCTGGCTTGTTCTTTGGAAATATTCCTTTCAGTTTTGTCTTCAGCAAATCAAGTGCATGTACAATCGAATTCAGGTCAGGTGATTGACGAGGCCATTGCAGAACATTTTACTTGTAAGCCTAAAAAAAGAAACCTCATGTTTTTCTTTTTGGCAGTATGTTTCAAGTCAATTTCCAGTTGCATCGTGAAGCATTGTTTAATGAGTGTGGATGGATGCATGAGCAGATAATGTCACCAGAAACAAATCAAAATTTATTTTGCTGCTTTTGTCAACAGCCACATCATCAACAAGAGTAAGAGCTCCAGTTCCATTGGCAGCCACAGATGCCCATGCCATTAACATTACCACTATCATGCTTCACCGATGAGGTGGTTGGTTTTGGATCTTGAGCAGGGTTCTGGTGGACACCAGCGATAAGGGATGCCATCAAGCTGATGAAGGAATTCGATTGGGCTTTTTTGGAAAACAATTTTTGGACGGCTTAGAGCACAGCCCCGGGAATGGATGAGATCCACCTGGAGTTCCTCAACGCTGTGGATGTTCTATAGCTGTTTTGGTTGACACACCTCTGCAACATTGTTGGACATCGGAAACAGCGCCTCTGGATTGGCAGACCAGGGTAGTGGTCCAACTTTATAGGAAGAACAAGTGGAGGTTGTGTTTCAGGTATCGAGGGATCACACTCCTCAGCCTTCCCGGTAAGGTCTATTTGGGGGTGCTGGAGAGGAACAGTCCATCAGGAAGTCAAACCTGAAATTCAGGAGATCAACAGGCGAATCGGTGAAGATTCTGCTGTGCTGCGAACTCTGTACTGGTCTGTCGTGGTCAAAGAAAAAGAGTTGAGCCGAAAGGTGAAACTCTCTGTTTACCGGTCAATTTACGTTGCTGCCTTCACCTATGGTCCTGAGCTGTGGGTCATGACCAAAATAACAAGATCCCCATTACAAGCAGCAGAAATTAGTTTCCCCTGCAGGGTGTCTGAGAACCCCCTTAAAGATGGGGTGGAAAGCTCAGTCATCCGCGAGGGGCTCAGTGCTGAGCCGGTGCTCTTTAGATTTGAGAGGAGCCAGTTGAGGTGGTTTGGGCATTTGGTAAAGATGCCGGGCATGTCCCACCGAGTGAAGGCCCCGGAGAGGAGACACTGGAGATAATGTCTTTTAGCTGGTTTGGGAACACCTGGGGATCCTCCAGGAGGAGGTGGACAAAGTGGCCAAGGATAAGACGTCTGGGCTGCTAAGGCTGTTGCCTCGCGACCCGACATTGGATAAAGTGGTAGAAAAGGGATGGATGGCTGGATGGTTAGACCAAAGCACTGGATAAACAACAGGTCAGGGGGTTCACTTAAAATAAGACAAACATCAAAATTGTGAAGTTAAGAATAAACAATTCAATTGCCCTAGTGCTGGCTTTGCCTTTAACCAGTTCCCATTTGTCTCTGTATTTTTCACTGTTTTCCAATTTAAGTTTGATGATGAAAGCTTTCTCAGTATATTCCAAGCAAAAGAATGAAAGGGCTACTTAAAGATTCACAAGAGGAAACATTTATAGGGCTGAACATGATTCGCAACCGTAAAAAAGGAAGAGAAAATACAACTGATAGTAGATAATGGATTTTTCAAATCAAAGAGTACAGTATATCGTCATACTATTCTTTTTTTTTTCTCAAGACATTCAATGGCGGATTGTTGGGAGGATTTTCAGAAATTTGATAAAATGACACACCCACCCACCTCCTGGAGAGTATTCTAACTCTGGCCAATTGTGGTGACTCACTGGACAACACTTCACAATGCAGATGCACAATGGCTCAAAGCATATTGCAAAAGTAACCATAAAGTCTTTTTAAAAGCAAAGAAGTGACCAATTGAAACAGATGACCTGAATCCAATGCAACATTATCCGCTGATATTCATTCAAACTAATTGAACAACACTT